>NW_007253514.1:9358-80847 GCF_000164805.1 Carlito syrichta
AAATTAGGGTTTTGTGGTCTGCTTTCCAGCTTCTTAGGTGGCTGTTAGGTGTGAAGTTCTGATCCATTCCATTTTCTTCATGTGTGTTTGTAGGGATATAAATTCCCCTCTTACTACAGCTTTCAGGGCATCACAGAGATTTTGGTAAGATGTTTCTTCATTTTCATTTGTTTCCAGGTACCTTTTGATCCCTGTTTTGATTTCATCGTTGATCCAGGAGTTGTTTAGCATCATGCTGTTTAGTGTCCATGTCTTTGTGGGTTTGGGGGGGACTTTGTTGGTGTCAAAGTTTATTTTTATTCCACTGTGGTCCGAGAAGGTGCTTGGTAGAATTTCGGTCCTTTTAAATTTGCTTATGCTTGATTTATGGCCAAGTATGTGGTCGATCTTAGAATATGTTCCATGTGGTGATGAGTAGAATGTGTATTCTGTGGTCTTTGGATGGAGTGTTCTGTAGGCATCAATTAAGTCCATTTGGTCCAAAGTCACATTGAGGTTCTGGATCTCCTTGCTGATTTTTTGTCCTGATGATCTGTCTAGGGTTGTGAGTGGGGTATTAAAGTCCCCAGTTATGACAGTGGTACAGTCAATATCTTTCTTTAGTTTTCCAAGAAGTGACTTTATGAAAGTTGGCGCACCTATGTTGGGTGCATATATGTTTAGGATAGATATTTCTTGTTGATGGGTTGAACTTTTTATCATTATGTAGTGGCCTTCTGTATCTTTTTTGATTTTTAATAGCTTGAAGGGAATTTTGTCTGAAATTAAGATCGCTAATCCTCCTTTCTTTTGTATTCCGTTCGCCTGAAAGTTTGTTTCCCATCCTCTTACTTTGAGTCTGTGGGTGTCCTTTCTAGTGAGGTGAGTCTCTTGAATGCAATAGATTGTTGCCTGATGATATTTTATCCATTTAGCCATTCTATGTCTTTTCAGTGGTGCATTTAGTCTGTTCACATTTAGGCTAATAATTGAAATGCAAGAGTTGATGCTTGTCATAAGGTTCTTATAGAGTTGTTCCTGTTTGTATGTTGTCTTTCTTTGGGTTTTGGAGTTGGTTCATGTGTGTTTTTAATCTTTTGCCTGTACTCTTGTGAAGAATGCTGTTGTTCTTTTTTATTTTTCTTCTGTGTTCAGTACTTTCTTAAGTGTTTCTTGTAGAGGTGGTCTGGTGGCAGCGTAGGGTCTTAGGGATTGGATGTCTGGAAAAGATTTCAATTCTCCCTCACTAATGAAGCTTAATTTGGCTTGGTTGAAATTGTTTCTCTTTTAGAACTTTGAAGATAGGGCTCCAGGCTCTCCTGGCCTGAAGGGTTTCTGTGGATAAATCTGCTGCTATTCTAATTGGTTTTCCCTGGTAGGTAGTTTGGCCTTTTTCTCTTGTTGCCTTTAGGATTTTTCCTTTCATAGCTACTTTGTTTAGGCGAATTATTATGTGTCTGGGAGTTGGTCTTCTCGTTTGTGTCTTGCAGGGGTTCTCTGAATCTCTTGTGTTTGAATTTTTTCATCCTTGATGAGATGAGGGAAGTTTTCTTGAATGATTTCATGAAATGTTTGTTCCAGTGTGGCTTCTGTTTCTCTTTCTGCCTCAGGAAGCCCAAATACTCTTAGGTTTGGTCTCTTGAAGTGATCATTCATCTCTTGCAGGTTTTGTTCTGTCTTTCTGAGTTTCTTTTCTATGCTTTTTACAGTTTGGGTTAGTTCTGTGTTTTGGTCTTTGAGCTCTGAGATTCTTTCTTCTGTTTGGCTGATTCTGCTTTCCATGCTTATTAGTCTGTTGTTCATTTCCTTCACAGTATTCTTTACTGCTGTCATTTCTGACATCAGCTCCTTCCTATTTTCCTCTTGTCTCTCCTCAATTTTTTTAATTCTCTCCATTAATGTCTTGATGTCTGGGTTTGTTGCATGTAACCAGTCATTCTGGGGACTCTTCATTGTTTGTGTTCCAGAATCTGTTTTCTCAGTGTCTGATTTCCCAGGGGTCTATGTAAGACCAATATTCTTCTTTTGGTTTTTCTTCATTTGTGCAGTTTTTCCCCCTCCCTACTTTTTCCTTCCCTCCACGTCACCGTCTTCTTTAATTCTGTTATTCAAGGGTAAAGGGATTGGTTTTACTTCTGTTTGTTCAATCTCCTATTCTTTATGTATGTCCTCTTGCTTTGTCCAATTCTGAAGTTGCACTGTAGGGTGGAGGTGGTCCTTTTTGCAGTTTTGATATTTACTCAAGGGGAGAACTGTGATTCAAAATCTATCAGCAGGTCCTGGTATTTGCTGACAGGTGTGTGGATAATGTAGAACCCACTTCCCACTGCCCTGGAATCTGTCTGTGCAGTGTGGCTATAGGTTTACTCCCTGAAATAAAATGTGGTTAGCAGAGGGGAGAGAATGGAGCAGATAGTGGGTTGAAGAAAGGAGTGGAGAGATAGAGGAGTAAGGGGGAAACAAACGAGTGTGCCAACAAATAGAGAGAGAGGCCTATACTGAAACAGATAAAAACAATAGACAGCTACAGACGAACCAACTCTCATACAAAAAAATAAAAAATAAAAATAAAACATATAGTGATGCTAACATACAAGCTAACCAACCACCTTGTTAGTGTGCTGTTCCTCTATACAAAGATATGGTTTACAGAGAGAAGAAAAGAGAAGAAAAGGAAAAGGAAAAAACAAAAAAGGGAACAATACAGTAGGAATAGAATTAAGTCATTAAACTAATAGAATCAATGAAGCACACTCTGAGACATTTCACTTAAGTCCAATGTCCTTTCAGGTCTGATTTCTAGTTTTCTTTTCAAGCTGATAAATTAGTTTGCAGTTAGGGTCAGTTGCCCCTGATCTGCTGTGAAGGACAGTTCAGATTACCCTCCGTTCAGCACTTTGGTCTATGTTTTTATCAAGCTTGTTTCTCCCGTTTCGGTGTTGTTACCTTGAATCACCAGCAGGTGGTGCTATCTCAGCTGCTCACCCCAGAGGGGGTGGGGCCGGACAAGAACAAGATGGCTGCCTGCCTCTGAGCAGGCAACAGGAGCCTTACGCTGGGCGGGCAGGACAGTCTCGAACTCAGGAGAGGTGGCAGCGATCCCAGCAGATCTTCCCTGAAGGGGTTTGATGTGGATTGCCTTGGGCCGGGTGGTGTGATATGCTACCTGTCACAGAGGCCGTGGCAGTGGGGGGAGGGGCTACAGCAGGAGCGGCAGCGGCACTGTTTGCGCCGCAGTAACTGTCCAGTCCGTTGCGATGTCCCAGTGGTGGCAGTGGCCGAGCTCTGTATGAAGAGCAGGTTGCGATGTTGGGGTCCCCAGCCCCCCGGGGCAAGAGTCAGAAACCCACTGCAGATCTCCTTTGCAGAGGGCTTCAGAGACCGTGTTGCCCCGTCGCCATCTTGCCGCTTCTCCCAAAGTATGTCACATAAGAATCTTCAGAAATGAAAACACAAAAACCCAGAAAAAATTGTATTTTTATGCCCAGGTTCAACGAAGAATGGACAGTTGTATAGAAATGTGATTGGACAAAATAAGAGTATAATCTAATGGCAATAAACTGAAGGGGGAATCCAGCAAGGCCTGTTTGTTCAGATTCTTCTTGGCCTCTCTGTGTAGCATTCCTTCCTCCAGGTATAGGGTAGGACATCTGTCACAGGAGGGTCTTCAGGGGAGAAAGTAGAGGGTCAGAGAGTGGCATGTCTAGGTTTGATGGCTTGCTTTGGGGAAGAGGAATTCTAGTTTCTATGATCTGTTTAGGGGGAAGGAGAAAGGAGCGTGGAAGGTCAGAGAGAACTTCTTCCTTCTGAGGCCCTCCCAGTTTCCTTCAGATCAAAATACTCAGGTCAAAGCATGCCAAAGTGCTATACTTTGAGGTATCCTGTTCTGAGACCCAATAGGAGTGTGTTGCACATTGAGTATTATTCATTGTGGGCTGTGAGTAAATAGCTGTGAACTTGAGTAAGTCATTTGATGCATTTTATTTCCCAATTTCTTGTTCCTTTGTAAAAAAAAAGAAAGAAAGAAAGAAATAGAATGAGAGAGAGAGAGAGAGAGAGCAAGAAAGAGAGGTCTCACAGGATAACCTGAAAGCTAACAGTATGTGTCTAAACCTAACACAATACCTGGTAAGGCACGTGGATGTTCTTTCCTATGGAAGTATCACTGAAAAAGGTAAACAAGATGATTAAATCAGAGCAGAACCACTAAAAGAAGAAATAATATTGTGAATGCTTAATACTTTGTGTAACCCAAATGTCTTCAGTCCCACCAACCTGAGGGAATGAATAAGTTATCTTTAATACCCAAACTATATAAGCTCACAGCCCCACCTGCAGCATCTCAGCTCTTCCTCTGTTATTTGGTGGAGCCCCTTGGCTCACCAGTACTCAGAAATAAGTCCCAACTTTTCCCACTGCCTCAGTCTCCTTGCTAATGTCCATTACCCCAAGGCATCTGAATGTTTCCACCACTGCCAATGCTGTCTCTGACAATACTGCTTCTCTGTCTGGCTCTCTCTCCTCAAACTCCAAACTCCTGGTGTATTGATGTCTCACTGTGCCAGAGTCACATGGTATAGATTGTACAGAAGTGGAGAGTCCTAGCACCAGTGCTTTGTCAAACCTTGTCCATTTTCTGCATGACATGAGAGTTAGTAGGGCATAAAAACAGCATCTGCCATGGCCTGACAGAACAACATATCTTAGGCTAACCCCTCTCTTTTACTGCCATCACCCTGCTTTCCTCCATCCATCCATCCATCCATCCATCCATCCATCCATCCTCACATCCACCTCAAACTACAGCCTGGTCCCCAGCCATGTACACACAAAACTTCCTTCTTTTTTATCTCTCTGTGTTCCCTTAACCTTTGTAAATCCTTTTCAACTCAAAATACCCTCAATATTGAACATATGTAACAGATATTTTACTATATGCTTTACAGATATTATTTCTTGTAACTTTACAGCAACACGCTTTGTGGTAAGTACTATCTTTCATCTCTCACTGGGCGGATGAGGAAATAGGCACACAGAAATAAAGCACTTTTCTCAAGGTTACACTGGTGATTAATGACAAAACTAGTATATAAGCCTGGATTTCTCGCCATTCTCTCTAAATCTAGAGCCCTAATATGGCCCTGCTTCTCTAAGGGGGGGAAAAGGTTATTGTATTGTGGGAATAACTGCATCTACTCCAGACTTTTCCCTAAGCTATCATCTCATTTAATTTAATTCAATCCTATGCATTTCTATAGATGTTTATTTCTATAGATGTTTATTAAGCACCCCTCAGGGTCAGACTGTCTCCTGGACATTCTCTGTAAGGCAGGACCTCTTTCTTAGGCTTCGTGTAGCCCCAGTTTCCATTAATTTCTGGAGCCTGTGATGTCTTAGCTGTATGACAAAATGTCTAAGCCCATAATGTCGACCAAAATTCCTAAACAAGGAAGGAAATCAAATAGAAACGAAGACACCAAGAAAATTTATAAATCGCTAATGTCACCCAGATATTCATTCTCTGACAGTCATCAGTTTCCTCATTCTTAATAAGAATTAATCCTGTTGTCTTTGGTGAAAGAAAGAAACATGATTCTTGTTTATCATTTTTTTAATCTAAATTCAACAGTGTTGGGTTCCAAGTTGGCCATCTAAGCTTCTGCAAGCACTGACAGCACAGTCTGCCTTTATGCCAGAACTTGAGCTGATTAGCCCATGAGTATATGTGGGGACATGGCTGACACTGCAATGCAAAGCAGCTCACTCTGCATAGAAGCAGGACCTCAGAGACTACTTGGTAGCTTAGAGGGCTTGTATAGATCCAGAGCCCTCATAGGCCCCAAAAGGAATGATGATGCTTGTTCTCCTGTGAATTAACAGCCATCCCAGAGAAGAGATTTGCATCCCAACATCCCTGTAATACTCAAGAAATACACTCTTCTTGATCACTTGCATGAAGTCAGGGTTCCAAAAACTTTGGTACCCAAAAGACTGAACAACACTGATACTAAAGACTATATCATAAGGATAGTTGGACGGGCTTCCTCCTATGAAACATGCTAAAAAGACAAATCCCTGTGTCTCCATGACCCAGATATACATGAGGACCTCTGATGTTTCTTTCCCTCCTACAGATGAAGCTCTTGTCAGAAGTAGATTTACCAGGAAGCTAATAAAATGAAAGCTTCCGAACTCCTCACTTACATGGGCCCCTTCCAAGGCCCTGCCTCTATTTTCAATTTGTAGCTTTGTTTTATTTTCTTAACAAGTCTTCCCTTCCCCCAAACTGTATAATCATCAAGCCCCATAGAACTTGGATCGGTTCCAGCGCTAGGCAGAATTTTTCCACATCAAAAATCGCTTGTTGGACTTAGAAGACTGTGGCTTAATTGCTCCAGATGATCTATAAGTTGATGATTTAACTCTGTCCCTTGCCTCATGCATCTTTACCCTCTTTGGTGCTTCTGACACTGATTTCAGGAACCAATCTCTTCTATAAGTGGGATAATAACACCAACCCTGCCTAGGAACAAATGACATAAACCCTTTGAGAGCATTTGTGAAACAATAAAGCAGTAAAAATATGCAAGGTATTTATATCATTGACGAAGATAGTGGGCAAGACATATAGATTTGTGTAATGAATTTTATTTTTACAAAACACTTGAGTAAATAATGTAGGATATAAAAATTAGTTCACTCTTTTTTTGAGTTGGCGTCTCACTCTGTCACCCAGACTGGAGTGCACTGGCATGTTCCCGGCCACCGCAGCCTCTACCTGCTGGGCTCCGGCGATCCTTCCGCCTCAACCTTCCAAGTAGCTGGAACTACAGGCATGCGTTACCACGTTTGGCTAGTTTTTGATTTATTGTAGAGATGCTTTAAGAACCAGCTCCTGTATGTTGCAGGATGTAAGGTCGAAAGGCGTGATTTCTTCATCGCCCGTCGTAAGGGTGACAGCCAACATTCCTAGACAAATTAGCAAAAGAAAAGCAAAACAAATTATTTAATCAAAGTTTTTCATAGGCAGCTTCAGAAATGAAGACTCAGGCTAAGCACAGTGGCTCTCACCTATAATCCCAGGACTTTGGAAGGCCCAGGCAGAAGAACTGCTTGAGCCAAGGAGTTTGAGACCAGTCTAGGTAACATAGTGAGACCTTGTCTTTAAAAAATAAAAATAAAAAATAGCTGGACCTGGGAGACTGAGGCTGCGAGGCTGCGATGAACCATGATCACCATTGCACTCCAGCCTGAGCATAGAGTGAGATCCCCAACTCAAAAATAAAATAAAATAAAAAGATTTAAGGAAAACTGTCCATATTTATGCATAACTTCTATGAAGAATGAATAATCGTATAGCAATGTGATTGAACAAAAGGGTATGATCTAATGGAAATAGACTGAAGGGTAGGTGGGAAACCCAGCAAAGCCTGTCTGTCCAGATTTTTCTTGGCCTCTCTGTGTGGTATTTCTTCCTCTCTGGTATGGGACAGGACCCTTCTGGAATGACAGTCTTCAAGAAAAAAGGAAGAGAGTGATCTCTCTAGGGTTTATAGCTTGCTTTGAGGGAGGAGAGTTCTGGTGTCCATGATCCACCTTGGGGAAGAGGAATTCTGATTTCTGTAACTCACTTTAGAAGAAAAACAGGAGCAGGAGGCAGAGGAACAGGCAATGGTCAGAGACTTTTTGCTTCTGAGGCCATGCAGTCTCCTTTAGTTCAAAGTACTCAGCATGCCAAAGTACCATACTTTGGGATATCATTTTCTGAGATTAACAAGAGAAAAAAATACAAAACTCATCTCTTTTTTTTTTTTTTTTTTTTGAGTTGGAGTCTTACTCTGTCGCCCAGACTGGAGTGCAGTGGCCACTCCCGGCCACCGCAGCCTCGACCTGCTGGGCTCCGGCGATCCTTCCGCCTCAGCCTTCCAAGTAGCCAGAATTACAGGCATGTGCTACCACTGATTTTTTGATTTATTGTAGAGATGAGGTCTCGCTGCCCAGGCAGGTCTCAAACCTGCAGGCTCAGGCAGTCCACTCACCTCAGCCTCCCAAAGGCACGGGATTACAGGCTGAGCCACCGAGCCCGGCTAAAACTCATCTCTTTATCATCAGTACCTACCACTTTTATAGGCACTCAATACAGTGTGACCACATAAATGAACAAATGAATTAATCAACGAAATGTGAGCTGAAGCATTAGGAAAGGAAAATGAAATGGATACGAGTAGAGAATAAAAGTAGAAGTAAAAAGTCTGAATATGTAAACATGATTTTGAGCTGTGTAAGCAAAATCTAAAGCTACTGTTAAACAGGGATGATTCCCTCTTTTGATTTATAAGAAATCACACCGATTTCTCATGGATCTTGGTTAGGAAAGGCACTTGGAACCTTTGAGGGAGGCAGCCACACATTGTCCTTTACCTTATGTTGTAGACTTTTATATGCTCAGAGGGCTTCAGTGTAGAAAGGAAACTTTGCAATAGGGGCAGAATCAATATTGATATAGATATAGGCTTATGTGTTTTCCTGTGCCTGGAAATTTGTCCAATCACTTTTAACTCATAGGTAAGGCTAAAGCTTTGAGAATTCATTTAAGGAATTTGCTTGAATAAAACTTTAACTAGCCTAACATAAACACCAACAAAATGGAGCTAGCTTTTATTTCCCTTTTTATCTCCTTAGTCTCCTGCGACACAGGGAGAGTATATCAAATTATTATCACTACTTTATATGGGATAAAAACTTTCCATAAAGTTGGTGCACAAATGTGATACTCTGTCTTTCATTTTTATAATTTATACTTTGAGTATCCATTTGCCTTATTAGCTGGAAATTCCATTTCCCCAACTTATCTTATAATTATGGAGACTTCTACTGAATAGTTGTATCATTCCAATTTCCATAACCAAAAGGAATAGAATTGGAATCTGATCTAACCCAACAAGCAGAAGGGAAAAAAAGAAAGAAAGAAAAGAAGAAAAATTCAGTAATCTAATTAAAAGCAGAAAAGAGAAACTGAAATAGAATTTAAATAGAAAGAAAAATTATAAAAGTAAGTCTCAGTATATTTGTAATGGCAATAAATATGAATGGATTAACTCTGTCTAGTAAAAGACACAGACTCTTAGCTTGATTTTTAAAAAATATCCAAGACACTCCTAAATCAAAAATAACCAGAGAAATTTAAAAGCTAAAAATGTTAAGAAGTATAACAGACAAATGCTAACCAAATGAAAACAGCTATAGAAGTCTTAATGCCAAAGCACATTTAAAAAAAAAATATGTTACAGAGAATGAAGAAAGATATTTCAAACTCACTAAAGATACAATAAAGGTACAAGAAATAAAAAGCATCAATTTATATGAACATAAGACTATAGCTTCAAAATATAAACAGAAAAAATAACAGATATAATTATTGACAAATTCACAATCATAAAGGAAGAATATATTATCTTAGAAATGGGCAACTCAAAAAACCAGAAAAAAAGTAGGGATAAAAAGGATCTGAATAACATCATTACCAATTTTGTTTATTTCACATACTTTAATTTTGAAATAAAGAAATGATTAGATGTGGTATGTCATGGTTTTTTGTTTATTTTGTTCTGAAATTAAGGTATGTGAAATAAACAATTTTGATCACATACATAGAGAGAGGAAGAGTCAGAGACAGGATTCATCATCTAATATAAGAAACTGTACATTCCTTTCAAATGTATGTGAATCATTTTACAAACATAGGCTATAAATTTGGCCACAAAAAATTCAATAAATTCCCAAAATAGAATCATATATATTACATTCTCTGACCATAATAAAATAGTATTTATTAATAGCAAAAGGATAGCTTCCCACAAAAATACTAAATAATTCTACCCCTTGAAATAATTGTGATAAAAAAGAATTAAGAATAAATTACAAACTGTTTATAAATGAATAATATTTATTATTCTACATATCAAAGTTTGTGGAATGTTGCTAAAGCAAAACTCAAATAAAAATTAAAGCCTTAAATATATTGTATCAATAAGAATTATCTAGGTCAGAGGCTGATAAAATCTTTCTGTGAAGCCACAGATAGTTAACAGTATAGAATTTGCAGACCATACAGTCTATCACAACTACTCAACTCTGCCATTATGCCTTGGTGTTTCCTTATCTGCAGTTTCATTTTCCATGGTTTCAGTTATCTGTGGTCACCTGGGGTCTGAAAATATTGAGTAGAAAGTTTCAGAAATAAACAATGCAAACATTTAAAATTGCTTGCCTTTCTGAGTAGTATGATGAAATCTCACTCTGTCCTGCTCTGTCATGCCAGGACATAAATCATCCCTTTTATCCAACTATAGACACTACTGGCTGTTAGTCACTTATTGGCCATCTTGATTATCAGATCTACTGTGGTGATATCACAGTGCTTGTGTTCAAGTAATCCTTATTTTACTTAATAGTGACCCCAATGCTCAAGAGTAGTGATGCTGACAATTCAGAGAAACTGAAGAGAAACCATGAAGTGCTTCCTTTAACTGAAAAGGTAAAAGTCCTTGACTTAATAAAGAGAAGGAAAAAAAACTTTTATTAAAGTATATTGTTATAATATTTTCTATTTTATTATTTGTTATTGTTGTTAACTTCTTACAGCACCTAATTTATAAATTAAACTTTACTGTAGGTATGTATGTACAGAATAGGAAAAAACATAGTGTATGTGAAGTTTCAGGCATCCACTGAAGGTACTGAACATATACTTTGAAGATAAATGGGACTACTGTAGTTTGAAAGCAGCCACAGACTATAAGAAAGGGATTGGCAGTAGTGGAAAACTGCCAGGGGAGGGGGAGTGGGATTAGCTGTTGAGGGAAACTGCCGGGGGCGGGGAGGATACATCTCATCCAAAAAGCACCTGCATAATGAACTTGTATACCTAAACCTGAATCACACCCCACATCTTTAAAATTAAAAAAATAATAAAAATTTAAAAAAATTTAAAAAATGAAAGCAGTCATAGAAAATGGGCAAATGAATGAGAGTGATTATATTCTGATAAAACTTTTTTTTACAAAAACAGTGGCAAGCAGGATTAGGCTCAGGGACCAGAGTCTGTCAATCCCTTGTGTGAGGTTAGGTATGCTGAGGTAACAAAGAACTCCCAAATCTTAGTAGTTTATCCACATAAAGATTTACTTTTTCTTCATACTGGGGACTCTACTCATAATAGTTGTCCTCACTCTGGGATCCAGGTTAATAGAGCAGGAATCACTTGAAACATTGCCAATAGTTGTGGCATGGCAAAGCACACACTGGCTCATAAGTTTCTACCTTGAAATGACACAATGTCACTTCTGCTTGCATTGTATGGACCAAAATAAATTATATGGTTAATACTAACTCTAAGGGGACAGGGAAATTTAATCATCCCCAAAAAGAGAACCAGATATTAGTGAACAGTAATACAATCTTCTCAATGTTTATATTGAAACAGTTCTTTCTTATAGATTCAAAAACTTATCAGCCCTTCTCTTATGAGTTGAATCATGTTCCCTCAAAATTCAGTTCTTCAGTACCTTAGAATGTAACTTCACTGGAGATCAGGTGTTTAGAGAAGTAATCAAGTTAAAGTGAGGTTATTAGGGTAGTCCCTAACGTAAAATGACTGGGGTCCTTCACACAAACAAGGAAGACAATGTGAAGAGATCTAGGGAGAAGACAGCCATCTACAAGCCAAGGAGAGAAGCCTAGAGCAGATCCTTTACTCACAACCCTCGGAAGGAACCAACCCTGTTGACACCTTGGTTTTGTACTCTTAGCCTCCAGAACTTTGAGAAAATAAATGAGCAGAACATTGCTGCCAGAAAAACCATGTTGATGTCACCCCATCTATGATACGTTGTTACAGCAGCCCTAGTAGACTAACATACTAAGGGAGACTCATAAATGTGCCCCACACTTATCTCTCAATTGGAGGGTACCCTCTGGAAGTCCAAAGTGGTTTTCTGGTAGTTTCTTTGCTGAAGAATGGAGGGGGGGAATGTGTCTGTCATCTCCGGCGGAGTATCCCACTACCGAGAGAAGCGTCCTGCAGGAAATGTAGGAAATTTTGTCTCTGACTCAGGTAGACTAGAACAGGGGGCCTTTGACCTCTGACAATAAACAAGCCCTTTAATGAGCACTAGTCAGTTACCACAGTTCTGCTTTTGAAGTTTTTTGACTTAATCCTCATATCAACCCTATGCAACCAATACTGTTATTTCACTTTCTTTCCACTTTAAAGTCAAGCTGAGACCAAGAGCTGCTAAGTAACTTGCTAAAGGTCTCAGAGCTAGGAAGTTGGAGAAAAAGAATTCAAATGAGGAGGAATGTGACAACTACCTTAGAGTGACTCCCTCCTCTGAGATCCCACATGCATCTAAATCTGCCTCTCATCACACTCTTGTGGATAGATGAGTGTCTGCATGGTTTTTCTGGCAGCAATGTTCTGCTCAATCATCTGAATTCCTTGTGCCTGGTACAGAGTGATCACCCAACCAGCGTGTTGAATAAATGAATGAATGAATGAACGATGTCTTCACTGCAGGGCTAGTGCATCGGATAGATAGAGTCAGGTTGAAGGGCACCTGAGGCTTAATCCCTGCTGGTGAGTCCCCCACACACCTTCAGGCAAATCTCATACTCTCTGTGTGGAGGTTTTCTCCTTGGCATGAGCACAACTTTCTTATCCTCCCAGATGTGCTATGGATTCATTTATGAAGTGGGATTATGCATTAGCACTATAATTCCTGTGCTTCTGCCTATGATATTCCCCATGGACAATGGAGAGATCCAACCTTCTCACTACAGCTTCGACTTCCAGGCTCCTCTGTAGTTTCTAGATCACTGTGAAGTACTTGCAGTGTGTTTAAGTGTGGATAAAAGCATCAAAATAGGCAGAAATAGGCAAAGTCTTCCTGCTCTCTGTGTTCCAGTACTTTTTTTTTTTTTTTTAATTTTCCCTGAGGTTCTTAAAAGGACAAATAGTTGACAGTCTCAAGTAAAAACAAAAGCTCTCACCTAGGAACACAGGATCTGTTTCCTCCCTATCTGTGACTTGATGTGTACTTTGGGGAATATGCTCTCCTTTCCTAGATGTCTGTTTCCTTACCTAGAAAATAACAAAATGGCCCTGTGAGACTTCAGAAGTCCTTTTCAGCTCTCATATGCTACTGTATTTTAGATTCAAGGGGCACATGTGTAGGTTTGTTACATGGATGTATTGTGTGATGGTGAGGTTTGGGCTTCTATTGACCCCTCCCCTCAGGTGGAGATTTCTTAAAGAACTAAAAATAGATTTACCATTCGACCCAACAGCCCCACTACTGGGTATATACCCACAAGAAAACAAACCAGCTCTAATATTCTTTGCTGCAACTCTGGACTAGACTACGTGTGGAGCTTTGCGTTGGCAGCTGAGGACACAGCAGCGATGGGGACCAGGGTTTGGGTCTGTCCATGCTCAGAACCTAAATGGTGCATTGTGTTACAGCAAAGCCTGAGGCCTGAAGAGTCCTAACACAGTTCGGGACAGGCGAATAGTCCAGGGGGGCATAAGATGGAGGGCAGGCCACAAGGCCAGAAAGGCAGGAAGGAACTTCTGTATTTGATGAGGAATTTAGACTCCATCTTGTACTCCTGTTTCCCAAACTTCAATCCTTTTCATCCCACTATCATTGTTTTGGCCAACTCTGTGATGTGTTGGTGAAGACCAGGGCCACCAGGGCTGCCAGTCTGAGATTGTATCTCGGCTTTACTGCTTACTGGCAGTATGACCTTAGGCAAATTACCTAACCTCTCTGTGCCTCAATTTCTTCATTGCAGAGTGGAAATCATATCTCACAGAATGGGTATAAGGATTCAGTGTGTTACTACGTGTCAAGTGCTTACACTAGTGCCTGGTAGCTGAAAATTCAAAACTGTTGACTGCTATTTTTATATCTGTGTACCACAGGAAGTGACATTGTAATACATGGTTTAAAAAGCATAGCCCTGTACATGGAAGTTCAGGGTGTAAGGATCCATACTCACAATTTATATCATCCACACAATATATACTCCTGTATTATAGAGGTAGAAGTTTTGCTACTAAGATTTTAAAAAGTCATTGGGCATGACTGAAAAATGCACCTATAGTTCATTTCAACTTTGTAAGATGAATTACCATGGGTGTGACTATTGGAGCCTCTCCCCTTAGAAAAAATATTAAAAATCACTAGTGTAATTTTTACTACACCTTAAAACAAGGGTCTCCAATCCTTTGGCTTCCCCAGACTGCCAGGGAAAGAGTAAAGGGGACTTGTGTTAAGCAGCACATAAATTATGCTATATAGTTAGTATATATACGTAAGACTTCCTTTTTAAAATATTTTTTGTTATAAAGTTTAGAAATGTGAGAACAATATAAAACTAGTGGGAAAGTTGACCTTGTTTTTATAAAACTAACTTATCAATGCCTGGTTCGATGAAAGTAGCTGCAGTTCTTAGTGAGTTCTCAAGGTGCTTGTCAGAAATGTTAGTTTAAATTTTGCTCTTCATGTGCTTCATAATTGAAAACAGCTGCTCAAAAATGTGTGTGCTGCCAAAGAGTGATGTCATGAATAAAACATAATTATGAACTTCAAAAATGCAACTACGCATGGGGTCATGAAGAAAATGAATGCTAAAAAATGCACAACGCTAAAAGATTTTGAGGGTCCACGTTACTAGCTGTCCTAGGCTGCATGCAGCTCATGGGCTGTGGGTTGGACATCCTGCCTTAAAATTCAGTACCATTAAAATCAGCTTCCTAAGACCATCTTGTTTATGTAGAAAACCTTTATTGTAGGCAATGAAGAGATACAGAAATTTCTAAAGTGAGGAGTGGTATGCACAGATTTGTATATAAAAATTTAAAGTAGTATCACCTCCTTTTTTTGTTCTCTTCCTTACCCTCTTACCCTATGATGTGGATGTTTGTTAAGCAGAGGGAATGATAAAGCAGGCTTTGAAGAAGCTAGGATTAACTTGTTTTTTTGCATACATTGCATTAGTCTCCTGTTAAGTTGTGACATGTCATATTGGCTTTGACTACAATGTTTTTAATGAAGTAAACAAAAACACTTGGATTTCCTTCTCTTCCTCCCTTCCTTCCTTCCCCTCCCTCCCTCCTTTCTTTCCTTCCTTCCTTCCTTCTTTTTTTCTCTCTTTCTCTCTTTCTTTTTCTTTCCTTCTTTCTTTCCTTCTTTCCTTCCTTCCTTCCTTCCTTCCTTCCTTCCTTCCTTCCTTCCTTCCTTCCTTCCTTCTTTCTTTCTTTCTTTCTTTCTTTCTTTCTTTCTTTCTTTCTTTCTTTCTTTCTTTCTTTCTCTTTCTCTCTCTCTTTCTCTCTTTCTTTCTCACACTGTTGTCCAGAGTGCTAGAGTGCCATGGTATGATCATGGTTCACTGCAGCCCTGACCTCCTGGGCTCAGAAGATTCTTCTGCTTCAGCCACCTGAGTAGCTGGGACTACAGATATGCACTACCACTCCCAACTAATTTTTTTTGATATTTTATAGAGAAGAGTCTCACTATGTTGCCTAGGCTGATTTCAAATTCCTAGGTTTAGGCAATCCTCCCACCTCAGCCTCCCAAAGAACTAGGATTACAGGACATAAGTCAACTTGCTTGGCCCTAACACTTGAATTTCTCAGAGAGCTGAGGCCACCACAGGACATTTGCACAGGCTGTTACTTCCGTCTGGAATGCTCTTTCCCTGCTCTTTACTTAGCTCTTACATACTTAACTTCAGATTAATAAAGAACTATTACAACTCAGCAATAAAAATGCAAGTAACCCAAATAAAAGTGGGCAAAGGATTTGCATTGACACTTCTTCAAAGAAGTTGTGCACAAATAATTTTCACTTACATTCCATTGTGAAAACTTATCTACATAACCACAACTAATGCCAGAGGCCTAGACACAACTCTAGACAATGGAAGAAGAAGCACATATTTTTGATAGGAATTGGGCCAGGCCTTCCTCAGTAGCAATTGTTAACCATATCACACTGCCACCATTCAAAGTAGAAAAATGTGCAATGTCTTAAGAATCTACTCAATCTCATGCTTATTCCAGTTTGGTAAAGCTCACCTTTGGGCCCTTGGTGTTCACGCTGTTACTTTATCCTTGAAGACTGGAACTCCTCTTATCAAAGGCATGTGATATGGTGGTGACACTTGGGTTCCCTTTTAACCCATATGAAATATATAAACTCAGGGCAAGAAAAATAAGTGCTTTTTGTCATTTGTACATAAAGCATTTCCTCTCTTGGCATCTATGAGTCTAATGAATGAGTTTTTTTTCTTTCTTTCTAAATACTCTTCATGCTTCACAACATATAATGAAAAGAAATGACATGCTCTGAATCCATTTGATTTAGGCACACGCATATGGAATGTCTTGCCATTAATTATATTTTTTGATTTGTGGTAATCCTTATAATCACAATGTTTCCCTTTTATGCTAGAAAGAAAAGCGTGGGGGAGGGCGAGGGAGCAAAGCAAAAACTCCCAGCCCAGTTTGGTTACATTGGGATTAGTTAGCTATGCAATGATGCCAGTAACAAAAGAGTGACCCAAATCCCTAAGCCGGCAAGTGCTCAGAAAGTTATTTTATTTTCAGGGTGAGGTGCTCTCAAGCGTATTTGATTCCTATACCCTGAAATTTATAAATCTGACTCTCTGAATTCAACAAGAAGATAGTTATTATAGTCGTAAAGTTCTTTGCAGCTTTGCAAATAGCATTCAGATGCCCTATCAGAGCATGACAGGACACATAGTTTCATTAATTCATTTAAATGTATATTTAGTGAGCACCTGCTATGTGTGAGACACTGTCTTAGGCATTGGGTTTCATTCTGCCACTTAAGAGAAAACTGAAGATCAGGATGTAAAGTAGCTTGCCCAAGGTCATAGTCAGTGGATAGAGCCTACATTCATTAAACCTGGTTTTTGTAAATCAAACCAGGTTATAGTAGCAACTGTTAATTATTTACATGTACCAGGCAAAGTGGTAGGAACTTTATATATTGTATCTCATCTAATCTTCTCATCAACCTTGTGATTAGGGTTCTCTTTCCTACATGGCCCCTGCTGATTAGAGAAAGAAACACGTCTGCCACAGAGCAGTTTACCTGAGGCCAGAGCTTTGTGTGGCCCCTCATCCCATGCAAGGCACACTTCAGGGCACAGCCCCTACTGGGGGTGTCCATTGTTGCCACAGTCCATTCAAGATGGGTCACTGACTTCTGCCTGGTTCTGTCAGGTTCCAAAGCCACTTGATGGCTGCACCTGCTCCCTTCCCTAGTACCAGCCTTAACTTCTGGAAAGAAGTCTTCAGTTCAATTCTCCCTGGCCAGGAATACAACATAATTTTTAGGAACCAGTACAAAATTAAAATGTAGAGTTTCTTGTTCAAAAATTGTTACAAATTTCAAGGTAGCAGTAACAGACCTCCAAACCAAGCATGGGGTACTTTTAAGTGTAGGACCCTGTGTGACTAAACAAGTCACAGGCACCTGAAGCCTGCTCAGTCCCATTTTTACTGACATTTTTAGAATGGCTCAGATTTTTATCACATATTCTTCCTCCATTTTTGCATCACACCTCCAGGTTCTAATGTGGAACAAGTCAGCTCTCGCTGTAACTCTGTTAAGACTTGATCTCCATCTGTTGGTCCCTTTACCCATTTGTAACTTTTCCTAAATCTTCCAAGTCTGTAGTAACCTACCTTCTCCTAGACCAGTCCTCGCACCGTGACATTCTCACGGACATCCCACCTGTTGGGCTTTTCAGTCAGTGACCTTCAGTGTGTATAGGTAGGGGACTGATGGGGAGAAGAGACTGTGTATGTTTGGCAAAGTCTTTGTTGATCACAATTTCCAGCACCTGAAGTAACTTTTGCTTTTTACTAAATACATCTCTGCATTCTATAGCTGGCTCTCAACTTGGCTTGGGTTTCTTGAGGGAAATTTTGGGAGTTTTGCCAAATACTAACACAGAGCTTTATATTTATGTTATAAAAGCCAGCGGTGTCATCATGGTCAACTTCCTTCCTTTGTTGGAGCAATTTTCAAAAACACAGATCACAGTATTATTCAGTACAGTAGACCACACCCACCACCCTTTTAGTGTTCTCGACAACAGCAGGGCAGAGTATGTAAGTTGTATCCGAAAGGAAAACTTTGGCTCCAGTACATCCTGTTGTGAAGTCCTCAAGCATTGGGCAGTAGCACCAACAACAAGGGAAAGATTAAGAAATGTGAAGAGGCAAAAGAAAAGAGATTCTGAATAGACAAGAGAGAGAGCAAATTCAAAAGGTCAAGATGTGTTGTGAATGCTCAAGACACTGGTTCTTTTAGATCAATACTAGTGGGTAATAGCAATCATCTATTGAATATTTGCCATGTACAAGGCATGGGATGACTAGATGGATACTTATTTGGCCTTCTCAACAACCTTGTGAAGTATTATTTCCCTCATTTTACAAATGAGGTGCATAAGGCTCAGAAAGGTAAGGATCCTTGACCAAAGTCACAGGTCCTATAAGTGGCAAAGCTGGAATCTTCATGGCCTGTGCTGCCCCCCACTCCCCACTGCTGACTGGCAGTGGCCCGGAGACCTTGTTACTATGGGCACAACTGATTAGACATCTGACACAGGGACAGCTAATCCATGGGGTGACCAGCAGCCTGTGACTTTTGTGGCCAGGCTCAAAAATGTGATCTGGGTCAATTCTGTTCTTCATTTATGATTTTAGAGTCTGGAAAAATCACAGCCAGATATCTATAGAGGCTGAGCCAAAGGTTAATGAGGTGAACTCGATACAGGGCAGTCATTCTGGGTCATCTGCAAACTAGAGTGAGGAGAACTGCAGGCAGCAGAGAGGAGAAGACAAAAGTAGATGAGCAGAAAGAAAGACAGATGTCAAGAGAAGGTGAGTGTAAAAAACGAGACATAGTGGGAAGAAGAGATCAGAGACAGAGACACAGAGCCAAAGAGAATGAAGCCTAGAGCTAGGCACTTTGACTCCTGACAGGCCAGATGTTTCTAGGCCCGAGGGGTCTTGGCTGCACTATGGCACCTATCCTTCGGCTCCTGTGAGGTCTCTGTATCCTCATGTTGATCCTTTCCACCTGAGCTCATGTGAGTGGGCTTTCATCATCCCCCAAATTCTGATTCCAACAGCCATCTTACTATCTGACTGCATGCCACCTCTTCATTTACAATGACAGCAACACTCACAATACACCCAAGACAGTTGACAAGCCAAAGTTTCCATAGGCTGAGTTCTTTGTCTTTGTTGCTTTGGTTAACCTGCCATTGCTACAGACACAATGAGTAGAGAGTGTGTCTCTGGGCTTCTTGCCTCCATGGCTATGGCAGCCATCTCCTCAGGTCACTGGCCTGGAGCTCAAGGGACACCAAGGATCAGGTGGCCAGCCCTGAAGATGATCTCCACTCTCATTCCTGTAGGTCCTGAAACAATGGCACCCACTCTCTGCCCTCCAATACCCAGATGAGGGAACTTAGAGTCTAGAGATTAGTCCAGACATATAATAAGTAAAAATAGAGGAAGTTGAGTCAAGAGATGAAGATATGAGCAGACCCTGGCTTCTTGTCTAGATTCTCTTCCTAACTGGCTGTGATACTTTGGGCAAGTTAGTTGACATCTCTGAGTCTTGGATTTTTTATCTATATAGTGACAGGAGGGTGAATGACATGAGTTGAGGCCTCTTCCAGTTCTGACAAGATCCAAATTTAAATCCCACTCCGTCTGATTGACACTTTGAGAAGGGGACCCTAAATCCTTTTTGAAATTTATTTTTGATCACCACACCCGTTCTGGGGCAAATATTAAAAAGTACCTATATTCGTGCTGACTAGATGTGGAAAAGAACTAAATTAGCAGAGAGGATACAGAAAAATTCTAACTGAAGGGTCAAGAAAAAGGGAGGGGTCTCCTGTCTAAGTGACTTGTCTTACCAACAGCCCCAGGACCATAAGGGCAACTGTGTGAACGCAGAGGTGTAAGGGCATGTGCATTGCTGAATTAGCACATTTCTAAGCATGGATCACAGCAGGCTGGGCTTGCAGGCTTTATTTAGGTAAAACTCCCATTGAGCATCAGCTCCCAGTGCCCCATCTGACTCAGAGCTTCAGAATCTTGGCCTGCGGTGCGATGAGTCATGGTGATGAAATTTCAAGAGAAAAGGACATTCTTAAAATTAGCTTCGAGACAGCAACTGGCTGTGCTTTTGCTCTGTAAGTGCCTTTTCCAGGTTATTTTAGTTGGTCTCCTTTTTAAGAGGACCTGAAGTGGTTGCGAATGGAGACCCTGGAATGGTTCCTCACATCCGCCTACCCTTGGCCCCTCAGATTCCGGGATTGCCTCTCTGTGCTCGTTCCTTTCAAGGAAGCATGCCAAGAACTGGGGCACTGACCCTCAGGCCCGGTGTGACCTTCCATCTTCCGCCTGTTATCTTGCTGTGGTTCTAATAGGATGGAGTTTTCAGAGGAGCCTGGGGCTAGGGTTGAGCTGCGCTGGGTTGACCACCCTCGCTGGAAGTTCCACCATGAAACAAAGATGAGTGTGAGGGTCTACTCTTAACCAAGTTCATTTCTCTGACTGCACAGGCCCACTTTGTGCCTTTTGACCAAAACTCCTCCCAGGGCAAGAAATCAAAGCTGACACTGACTTTGCAGTTGGAATATTTCCATCACGAATGAGATGTAGATGAACAATTTCTCCACTGTTCCCTGTACAACAGAGAGTTCTGTTGAAAACAGGCAGGCGTGGCTCAGTTCTCATTTTTTATTTACTCTGATGGAAAGTTCGTTCTCTTCAATGTCTCCATCCCTCCTCAGGGCTGTACTTTCTAATGAATATCATTGGGATTCCCCTTCAACAGATACAAGTATGCAGATCTTCAGGGAACATGATTGGAGCTACAAGTAGGAACTATGGACTCAGCCCAGCTGGTGAGATTCAAGAAGCTTCAAAATGTCTAAATATGTTTCCCTTTTGCCAAGTTCTTTCTATCAACATGCATATGTTCATTTAACATTCATATAACAAGAATTGATTGTGTGCCATCCATATGCCATCATTGAGTTGGGTACCAGGAATAACAACATAAATAAGATACAGCTGCTGCCACAAGGAGCTCATCTTTTCATGCAAGAATACTGGTAAATAATTAGTTATAATGAAAGATGGTGTGTTGTCACAGAGGCCTATACAAAGTATGGGATGCAGAAAGAAGGAATTGAAAGGTAGGGATGTGATCAGGATCTGAGAGAAAGGTAAAGTTGTATATATGTCATTAAGACAACAAACAAAGAAAAAAAATCAACCCCAAATTTTCTGACTTGTGTAACTGATGTGGGTGGGGTAGAGTACAAAACTGTGGATTCTTTGACGTAACACTAATATGAATTTTAGAGTGACCGGCAAAGTTTTAAGACAAAGTTTATTAGGGAATGAAGAGGGGAAAGATAGAGAGACATGCCAGAGCTGTCATGTGCAGAAGAAAACTGTGCTTTTTGCTTTTGACAAAAGGTCTGATGTATCTTCACAATGATTGATATGCAAAAGAGGATGGGGCCCAGGTAACCTCTGGAGAGATTGACATCTCTCTGCCTCTGATGAAAGGAATGGCAGTCTTTTTCAAGGAGACTTGTCAGATTTTTTCAATTCACAAGTTCATGAGCTAAAAGATGGTCTTAATATCATTTCTATGACTTTTTGATTCCTGGTGCAGGAACCACCTTGATGGAGTTTTCCTTTGGTGAGCTGAGGGGGTGGAGTGGACTGGGTGTCCACATTGAACTCATATTTCAGCCCACAGGGCCATTCAGTTTGCCAACAGGGTATGTGGACACTTTCTAAAACCTGCCTATGTTGAACAGGCGTAACAGAGTAATAGTAATAGAGAGCTGACTCCTCCTATCCCAGTTCACTCCTATTTAAGATTCTCTGCTATCCATCATGGTCAAAGCCATAGGCAGGAGGAGTGATAAAAGTATAGAACGACTTTAACTTGAGCCTGGTCCTTGACCAAAGAAGGTATCCCATGGGTGGGATAGAACGGGACTCTTTTCATGCAGACTGTGCCATGGGTTCTTCCAAAGTCCCCTTGTGGATCCTCTGACATACGGTTGCCTTGACCCTGACAGATGTGTCTCTATTTCCAGGGTCCTTTGAGGCATGGAGGAGCAGCACAGCATATTCCCAGTATTCCTGCCAAAATACTCTCACTCCCTTAGCAGACACTTTCAGACAAGATCTAAGATGACCCTACCACAAAATCGTTCTCTTTCCGGTATGGACTGCATCTGGTGCACGGGAAATAACTGCATCCCTTACTCTGAAAAACTCTGGGAGTACAGTCCAAAGGCAACCAGCACACTGCCTGGTTCCTGCATCTAGATGGCAGGTCACCCCTCTCTTATTCTCCTGTTGGGGACAGGAGCCAGGTCCCAGGTGGTCTTTTCATGTTCCCTGCAGTACCTCCTTGCCTCCTAAGGCAAATAGCAGTAAAGCTCTCTCAAAGGAATCCTCTTCCAGAATCCCCTGTGCAATCTGCTCCATGTGACTCTTTTCTTTATTCTTGATCTGGCTGAGCGCCAAGACAAAAGGCATCTAAGTCTCTTTCCTTGAAAATCTGCACATTGGAGTATGTTGCCATATTCATTTTTGAATCTTGATACTGATCTTCTTTGTGGTCTCAGGTGAATTACTGGTGAAAAAAATCTCATTCCAAACATTTCATGTCCCATTATACTGACAAGCCAAACCGGGAATGGTGTCTCCCAGGATGCTTAACTGAGCTATGTCCCGCTTGTAAAGAAGCAGAGGATGTGGACCTCTGAAAGACTCAATTGTTCCCATAATATGGTCCTCAACAAATCAACTTCTGAGCTCCTTGCTCATATTCCAGGTGAATTCTTCCTCCCAGAGTTTACCTGGTAGACTGCAGGGATAGGGTTGTGACTTGGATTGATAACAGGAACTTAACAACATAATGGGTACCTGATCCTAAGCCAGGGAAAGTGAGGACCAGTTGAAGACCCAAACTTCACCTGCACATAGATTACTTATGTACCTAATCCTGACTTGTACTCCAATCCTCAAAATAAAATAAAGTATAAAGAGAGAGCGAGAGAGAGAGAGAGAGGAACAGGAAACTGTCCTAATTTTCTCAGTGTAGCTGAGAAAGAACAGGTTTGAATTTGTGTTTCTTCACACCAAGGATTTCTTCATCAGCAGAGTATTGTCCTGCTCTGACAGCTCGTTGCCACAGAGGGCTACCTGCAGTGCGGAGGATCCACACTCAGCATTCGCCCAGCATCCTCGGAAATGGAGGCTAACCCCTTGGTGAGGTCACTTCAGGTTCCTTGTTCTTGACTCCCCCATGAGCACCTCTTACAGGTCAAAAGATGCTCTTACAAGCCAGAGAAGAGAAGTATAGCCCAGGATTCTCTGCTGGTCCACATAATTCTAGCCTTATGTCACCTCCATATAAACCCATCCCTGGGATCCCAAGAGTCCAACTCTGAGCTTTGCGTAGGATGTGAACACTGAGTCACAGGTTGGTGACTCACTGGCTTGAGACCACACAATGAATCAGGCAAAGAAGACTGGGGACAAACTTTTTAAATCTGAGTTCTCCAGACTGCCTCTAGAGAATCAACCTTGAAGAAGAGAAGTCTCCAGGGTAAAGGGGTGGGAAGACTTGTTGAGACATCAAGCCCCTCGTTGAAGAAGAATAATGACATACCTCAGCTATTTGCATGTCTCACTGAGAGCTTGGCCTTTGTGCAATAGATTCTAATGCTGTTTTGTAATCCCTGACCCCACTTACTGATAATAAATTCATCCATCACCTCAGATCGCTGGCTGCCCTTGGTGACTCAGCGCTGTTCCTTATCCCCTAGCAACTGCTTGTGCTTCAATGTTTACAAAACCCAGAGGCAGAAAGGCTGTCTGGAGATGGGGGTGGGGGTGGGAGTTGACATAGAGCAGTGGTTAAGGGCACAGGCTTGGTTATTACACAAACTGGGGTTTAAAACCTGGTGTCACATTTGATGGGCTCTTGGGCAAGTCACCTGCTTTGTTTTTTCCATTATTAAGACAGAAATAATAGTGCACTTGAAGGGTTGCATAGAGGAATAAATGAGTTACTGTTCATAAATAACCTGGAATATAGAATGTGCTCTAAAGTGGAATAAATATTATATCAATCCTTAAGAATTTGCTAATTGTTTACAGAGTTAAATAATTATTTGTCATGGGACAGACAAAATTAAATTTATGCCAATATGCAAATATATATATATATATATAATAGCAGCAGGGATCCAACCACCCTCAGCCACACATTCCTTAAGAGAAGGGCAACATAGTCGATTTTGCATCTTCAGGTCTGCCACAAAGTACTCAATAGGTGATTTTTTTTTTTAAAAGACTGAATGGTGCATATTTCTACACTAAACATTTTGGGGTTTGTGTCCTGCACACTTGCATACAATCATTTATCAGGCAAGAAACTGTGTGTACATCTCTGAATTAGACATTATACGTGACACAACATAGCTATCCACACACAAAACAGTATAAACACAAGCCCACTCTAGACTATGGAGGGGATTCAAGGCCCCAAAATGACCCCTAGGGTCAGGATGGTTCTAAAAAAGTTTTTTGAGGCAGAATTAGTGTCTGAGTCTGTTCATGCTGCTGTAAACAAAACAAAACAAAACAAACAAGCAAACAAAGAACACCAGGAACTCCGTGGCTTATAGACAACAGAAATTTATTTCTCACAGTTCTGGAGGCTGAGAAGGCCAAGACCAAGTTGCCAGCAGATTCAGTGTCTGGTGTAAGCCTATATTCTGGTTCACAGATTACACCTGCTTGCTGCATCCTCACATGTGGAAGAGGCAAGTGAGCTCCCTGGGTCTTCTTTCATAAGGACACGAGTCCCTGTCCTGTGACCCAGTCAGCTCCCAAAGGCCCCACCTCCTAATACCACCACATTGGTGATAAGCCTTCAACCTATGAATTTTGAGGGTGGATACAGACATTCAGACTATAGTAACTGAGAACTGGGACTTAAGGGAATTAGCAGAGCCTACCAATAAGCAAGATGAGGTGGGCGTCAGGAAGCAGAAGAAACTCTGGCAAAGGCAGAGAGGCAGAACATGCTAGATGCATACAGGAGTTGGTAAGGTGATGAGCCTGCCTAGAGCATTGGTGAAAGATGAGGGTGAGCAGTAAAAACCTTGGGGGGAGAACACTTCACCCACTGGAGACAGTCTCTTGCTCACATACTGAGGACCCTGTGGTCATCACCAGCTGGATCCTTCCTGGGAGGGAGTACCTTGCTGAGCAAGAACTATGATCCTGGCAGAAAAAAAAAAAGGTGCTTCTCCTTTCCCTATAGATTCATTTGTATCCACTGATTTGCAAAAGTCTACTAGGAAGAAAAAAAAGGAGGACTTGAATCCTGTTTGCCTGCAGGGTTTAAATACAATATATATAGACTGTCAATTAAGAGTCATCTTTGCCAAGAGGAACTCTGAATTCTCCTGTAATTGAATCATCAGCAGAGAAAAGAGGTTCAGCAGACAGCCAGGCCCAGCACAAGCCAAGGCTAGAGGGGAACTATGTTTCCAGATCAAATGTTAGCCAATGTTAGACCACGCCTGTTCCAGTCATCATGCACAGTTGGAAAGGGAGCATGTGCATTAACTTAAGCTGGTCTTTTACCAAACACATCAATTTTGTGTGGCTAAAGCTGTGGACCCCTCACTGAGGGTGACATACAAGGATCTCTCTCTCTCCTCCACCCCACCATTAATGTGGTGGCAGCACCCAGCCTCAGGCAGCAGCTGCCACATTTTGGCAATAAATCACCAGCTTCTTGGACACATGTAAGCATCCCCGAGGCTTCTCAGAAGTGTTTGGGATGTGTTTCTATCAAAGACTGGTCTTCTCACATTCAAATAGGTGAGGAGGCTTAGTGTCCTGAAGATTTGGGTACTACCTGTCAATATGATTGCCTTTGCTACACCTGCAGGTTCTGATTACAGAGCATAAGATCAGGAAAAATATTCATCAAATAGGTATTGCTTTGTTCTTTAGGCTCCTCTTTGATTAAAGGTTGTTCACTATAATGGTAAATGGTCTTAAAAACAAAAGCCTGATTCTCACTCTAGCCATTGAGGCTCCCCCAACTGCTGTCTCTGCATCATTCAATCCCGGGGTGATGGGAAGTGTATCCAAGTGAACCTTCCCTCTGTGGTGCCCACTCCTCTGCAGATGGCTTCTGGTTGCCCAGGAGCGGCTGATGTTCAGTTCAGATTGCAGAAGAGACCCTGGGGATTGACTGCAGGGCATTCCACTCAGAGGCATTCTCCCTCTTCCTCTGCCAATTGGGGTCCACCCAAGCTTTTGGTGAGGGCAGCTGTATGTGGTGTGGTTGCAAAGAATATTCTTTAACTTCTGCCTCAAAGATGTCAGGGAAGCAGTATGGAATTGCTGAAACAATGCAGTTTTTGGAATCTGAAAAATGTGGCTTTGATTCCCAATTCTGTCACTAGCCAGCTGTGCAGCCTTGCCCAGATGACTTCACCTCTCTGAGCCTCAGTTTTATTGTCTGTAAAATGAACTCAATAGCCCACCACATAGGGTTGTTATGAGGTTTAGCTATTTGCGTGTGTAAGGCTCCTAGCACAATCTTTGCTCCAGCAGTATAGTGGCACTCGGATACCAGAAAGGGAAGCTTATTTCAGAGCCAGCATCACGGGACTGTTGGCACTCCTTCATTTTCAGTGCCCTGGACACCATCTTGACACCTAGTTACAAGGACCAAGGAAACTCACCTCCCTTTCTCCCTCCACACCGAAAGCTCAGTTCAGCAGCTGTCCGGTTTCCTTCCCAGTGGCACAGATGGTGTCAAACTCTTACTACCTCTGGAAAGGGGCCTCTTCTGGATTCCTCTAGCTTGGATTGTGCTGGGAATTTAAGTAAGATGGCCACAGGACCAAAACAAAAGGCTGGTGCCAGACTGGGAAGCTATCACCAGGAATACGAAAACAAGATCTTGGTTGAATAGCAAATATTCTGTGGCAAATATTCTTGGAACATTCCTCCTCTGTTCTTAGGGTAAGAAGGAGGAGCTCTCACCCCAGATTGTGGGAGTGGAAAAATCTGCTTTTCATTAGGGGGACATTGTGTGCAGAGGAACCAGTCCTCCCAGGCGGCCCAGTGGCCACAGCCTGGGTGCTCACTGGCCAAGGCCAGTCCTTCCCACACTTGGAACCAGACTTCAGGGCACTGGACAGGACTGTATATTGTCAACAAACACTATTGTGTCTTTCTACCCTTTTATTCCAGTCAAAGGGATGTTTCTCATTCTATTCTTCATAAGCAGAAAGGAACAACCCTCCTCATCATGGTCCCCATTTGTTGAACATCTGTTCACCAGACACTGGGCTAAGAAGCACCAACATGTCCAGCCAGTCTTCTCCAGGTGCTCCTTAGCTTTGCCTCCCTCCTCTCTCCTAATATCTTGCCTAATCATTCACTGGGAAAGCAGATCCCAGCAGGCAAATGCATTTCACTCATCACAGCAGTCAGGGGCCAACAAGGAAAACAGAAAGGATTTGATACCAGAAAGTGGCTAAAGAAGAGATGGAAGATGGGAGAAGCCGAACAATGGGTGATGAGACTGCCCAGGAGCTGCTGGCATCCTAGGCAGAGGGAGAAAGAGAGGAGGTGGAGTTCTGAGCTGAAATGCCAGGCTCACTTGCCAAACCAGTGGACATACCTGCAGGGAACTGACCCCATAGAGGAGAAGCAACAGCTGCTGGAGATTTCACCAGAAGAAGGGTGGAGGAGGAGGAGGATTGGCCCTTGGCTTCCTTCCTCCCACCCTAGAATCTCCCACTCTGCAATCACCCACTAGTGCCTCCTGTTGACCGTACCCCAGTGGAAGCCAGCTGAAATGGGAACTGGGAGACGCAGCCTGCAGCCCGAGTCTAGCAGGGGGCAGGCTTAAGTAGCTCCAAGGGCAAGCACACTAGGAACAGGAACATGCACACTCCTTTATTTAGTACACACAAATAATCACATTCTCAGGTAGGAATTTTGTTATCCCATTTTACTGTTGGGAAGACTGAGGCTTAAAAAATTTAGATTCAAAATAATTGCCTGTAGGTTCTTAAGGCTGAGATACTTTGACATCCTACCTAATGTAAGCTCTGCCTGAGATTTAAATTTTCAAAACTTTTTTCCTCTCCAGACAGCAGAACTGGGTAAGCTTTAATGAAAGTTAGCCAGATTTGTCTTTAAAGTAAATCAAAGGCTTTCCATTTCATTTTTGAAAACCATATTTAATGAGAAACACATTAATTGCAAAGAGTCAACAACTAATTAAAACAAGCCTGTGGCCTGCTGGAGCTTTAAAGCTGGTCAGCCTCGGAGAATGAGGAAGGGGCCTCCAAGGACTGCCCTGTGGCTGGGCGGTGTGAACAGGGCACCATCGGGATGCTTCTGTGTCTGGTCAAGACTACCTGAGATCTCACTGAACCATGAGCATTTCTGCCTATGTCCCTGCCTAGCAGCATTTGTCTATAGTTCCCAGAGCTGTGTCAGTCACCACCATGAGTGCCTTCCCCTGAAAACTTTCTCTGATCCCCAAGTCAAATGATTTGATGTCTCTCTTCACTGTCCACTCAGCATTCTGTGCCTGCATTCATGATGGTAGAGATGCAATAGAAATTTGAGGAATGAATGAAGAGACAGAAGGGCACCCAGGGTATCCTTAATAGCATGTCATAGGAAAGAATGTACAGTCAGTTGTCTGTTAGACCTAGGATTGCATCCTCATATGCTCACAAGATGTATGATCTTAAATAATCACTTGAGGTCTGCGCTTCAGTTTTCTCCTCGTAAAATGGGATTCAAATGATTTTCCTTAAAGGGTGGTTGCGAAAGAAATAGTGCTGCTCAGTGACTATCATTCCCTTTTGCCTCTTCTTCCTTAAAATGTTTCAGGTCACCATCAGGCTTAAATTTGGGGATAGACAAGCCATGGTTTCGGAGCAAGGTGATGATAAGAACTAAGATTCAGGACAGGAAATAGAAATCACTTTGGGAAATTCAAGAAGAAAGGGGTTTAATCCAGCAAATTAGGGAAATACAAAATTGTTGAAAGGGATGGGAGAATGGATGTCAAAGGCCACCACTGGACTTTTGAATTGAAGGGCACTCAGTCCACCATGGCTGACAGCCCACATCAGGAGGCAGCTGCTGCTGTTGTCATCACACATGTTGCCACACCTGCCTTGTAATAGCCTCTGGTCTCTAAAACCCTGCATGCTAGTTTCCTATTACTCTTTGACAATTTCACACACATGGAGTGGCTGGAAACCCTACACGATTATTATCTCACAGGTTCTATGTATCTGTCAGGAGTCTAGGCACACCTTAGATGGATCCTCTGATTCAGGTCTCACGAAGCTGCAGTCAGGGTGTCGGCTGGGGCTGCTGTCGCAACTGAGCCCTAATTGGGGGAGGATCTGCTCCTAAGTTCACGTGGCTGCTCGTGGCATTCAGTTCCTCAAAATCTGTCAGTTTCTTGCTGGTTATTGGTCACAGACCACCCTCAACCCCTTTCCACATGGCCACTTGCTTCCTCAAAGCCAGCAAGGAAGAGGGCATCTTCTAGCAAATTGAATGCTGTAATTTTATACAACCCAAATGTTTACCTATAATTACATCAACTTTCCACATTCTACTGGTTAGAAGCAAGTCACAAATGTCATCCATGCGGCAGGGGAGAGGAGAATCATAGGGAAGGTAGAAATGCTGTTGAAGGAGTCAATTCAAAATTTACCATGCAAGAGTCAATGTTGTGAAGTATTTAAGAGCATGGGCTTGTAGTCATATTGCCTGAGTTGAATTTTGATTGTGTCTTAAAATCTTCATCTGAAAAGTGGGCATGATAATAAGACCTATGTCAAAAAGTCCCTGGGGTAGCATCAGCACTCAGAAAAAGCTAGGTATCATCATTATGATGGTGCAAGCAATTTCCTAAGTGTTTTGCCCACATTATCTCATTTGAGCTTCAAAATAGTCCCATGAGATAGCTATTGTTATTATCCCCATTTTATAGATGAGGAAAGAATCTGAAGGAAGTTATATAACTTCCCAAAGTTAACAAAGCCAATTACTGGCAGAGTTCACTGCTCTTAGTCATTAGGCTGAACTGCCTCCTCTTTACCCTTTGTTGATAGATTTTATTAGTTGTAAATGATTGCAATTATTTTTCTTCAGCATATTAATAGAAATAATAGCAATCACTTAAAAAGTACACAGTTTACAATTTTCAAAGTGCTTTCTCACTTGAACTTTTCAACAGAATGTTATATGTATTTCTTGTATTGTTTGAGAATATGCAATTATGCTATGAAAGAAGAGAAATCCAATTAGATGGATGGAATTCATAAAATATGTTAGAAACTATGGAGTGTGTGTATTTAACACAGAAAGTGATGGAGAGATCAAGAGACACTTAATATTCATGAGGCACTAAATATTCATGAGGCATCTGTGCACTAAATATAAATGATATATAAATATGCATGAGATGTATGAGGCACTAAATCTTCCGGATGCACTAAATATACACAAGCAATCAATGTTCATGAGGCCTTAATTTAGCCATAAATTGATGACATTTTTTTGGGCTCCGTGTCCTCTGCCTATGAAACATAAATGAAACCTGCTGCTCAGCAGATTGATTGGCAAGGTACATCTGTTGTTCAGGTGTACTTGTCCCCATTTCTTGTCAATAGAGCAGGCATGTGTTCTTGGCCAGGGCACTTTCCATCTGCAGGCCCCTTTGCTCAAACCTCAACCCTGGTCCTGTAACCAAACCATCAGTGGTGAAAACTGACGTGGCAGAGAGAGATAAAGAACATGTGAACATCGCTTACCCTGGGATTCAGGTAGTGTCGACCTTCACCCTGATCACACCCTATCTCAGAGTGCTGATATGTCCCATACCTTTCCTTTTGCTTCTCACTTGTTTTAACTTGTTTTTATAACTCGTATGATTTGAGAATTTTTAGTTTGGGTAGTGAGACTTTCTGTTCTGTGACCCCTGGTAGGAAGTACCAAATGTGATCTTGGTAATTTTCCACTTGATAAATGATGGGAGGTAGATAAGAATCATAATCTCCTCTTTAAAGATAAGGAAATCAAGAAATACAAAGAGTGACTTGTTCAAGGTCACATAGCTAGTAAGTGAATTCATTGGAATTCACACATAATTTTTTCCAACTCCAAGTTGAGTTTTCTTTTTTTAAACAAGATCCTCAGGTCAAAACAAGATCAGAATATCATAAAATAATGAGTTGAATGTTCTTGTGCGGCTCTGAAGACAGGTTGCAAAGAGGAATCTAAGGCTATTCTAGCCGTGGTGTCCAGGCTAAACAAGACATCATTTTTGCAAAGGCCTGGCTTTGATGGAGCCACACTCACTTGGCATGCCCATGCTGGGCATGTCCTTGTTTCAGATCACAGCTGCCCTTCATCTGTTCCTCATTGGTTCTGTAAACACAGGCTCCTTATGGGCAAGGCTCCCAGCCAACAGACACGTTGAGGCTCTGACGCTGTAAGAATTAAGTCCAGAAAATGGGGAAGCTTGAGCCGGAAAGGGTTCAGTTGTCTCCACAACCTCCCCAAGGCTGGATTTCCTGCCAAGCAATATCAGCCTCAGAGATTTAGCCTGTGTGTTTGCTCTGGCTCTTCTAACTGTTGACTTTTGGATCAAATCTAGGTTGCCTTGGGTATGAAAATTGCTTTCCCAAATTAATAGTTAACCCGAATAAGCACTTTTTGGTCTTCTTTCCATTCTCTTCCTCACTGCCTTTGAAGTCATGTGCAAATAAATGCTGCTGACCAGAGGATTTTCAGGCTTTGGCCAAAGCCTTTCAGAGAAGAAAGATTGTCTAGTGGAGGCAGGACAGAGACCTCCATTTCATCTATGTCAATTCACAAGTGCTTATGGGAAACATCAGTCTTCTCAGATGAGGAAATGGGTAAGCTTCAGTGGAATCTTGCAATAGTTTCCAGAAATCATTAGACCCTCAAAATGTGTAATTTTTCTGCAGATTTACACCGGCTTTGCCCTTGTCTCCATTTCATCCTGTCTATCTTACCTCCTTCAGTTATTCATCAAACCACTAGGTTAAAAAAAACACAATAATTATAAATTATGGTCATGAAGAACTATAGTTATCAAAATGGAAGGTGAACACAACACAACTCTGTATTATTTTAAATATTCTGTCTTTATGCATTATGTTTGTGTATATGCAGGCACACAGATAGACAAGGAAAAGTTCTGGAGGAAGGGACAACAAAATAATATAATTAGGAGGAACTGTGGGTAATTTTTACTTGATTTTTACTATAACTATATTGTCTAGAGTCTTACATTCATCTTTCATTTATTCCCTTCACCTTTTTTAAAGCTACTTTATTTCCATTTTGAATAGAAATAGCAATATTGACAAGGTCTTCACTATTATCACTCATATTTTAAAAGCCAAATAATCTTTTTTCCAGATCCTCCTTTGAAAAAGAAAAAAGCTGAATAATTTTTTTTTTTTGAGTTGGAGTCTCACTCTGTCGCCCAGACTGGAGTGCAGTGGCCGCTCCCAGCCACCGCAGCCTCGACCTGCTGGGCTCCGGCAATCCTTCCGCCTCAGCCTTCCGAGTAGCTGGAACTACAAGGCATGCGCTACCACACCCGGCTGATTTTTGATTTATTGTGGAGATGAGGTCTCGCCAAGTTGCCCAGGTGGGTCTCGAACCCGCGGGTCCGGACAATCCACTCACCTCAGCCTCCCAAGGTGCAGGATTACAGGCTGAGCCACCGATCCCAGCCTGGCTAAGCTGAATAATCTTAACTGAGCTTTATAACATCCCCAGAAAGTTAGTATCATCCTTGTATTTGTTTCATAGATGGTTCAGAGTAGCTGTTGTATGCAAAGTCCCATAGCTATTGAATAGCAAGGTTGAGAGGCCGATAGGTTTTTTTTTTTATGTCAAAGCCCACGTTCTTTCCACTCTGCTATACCTGCTCTTCATAAGTACATTTGGTATTATTACCCAGTTATAATAAAAAATTTCTCCATGGCATGGTGCTTGAGGGTGGTACAAAGATGAAAATCCAGTCTTCCAGGAACTCACAATCCAGAGTAGGGCATCTCAACCTAGCTGTTTATTAGATTTGCCCCACCCAGATTTTAAAACTCCTCATGCCTGGGCCACACCTCAGCTGTTCTTTAAAACTCCCCAGATGATCCATCCAGCAGCCAAGATGATAACGACAGATCTACTGAAAAGATGGCATATCCATAAATGCACAGACCCCATGGGAGCAAATAATTACAGTTACAACAATTCACTGCCTTGTTTCCAGAACTGCTTCTCAGATTTTATGGATTCTTGGCATGTAGATCTCTTTGCATGGGTGTCATGAGAATTTAAGACCATAAACAGCTTTTAGAGTCTACCTTTGGAACAATGGACTCTGCAATAACTGTCTCTTCCTCTCACTGCATGTTAGTTAGGTAGGACAGTGTAGCAAAGAGAACTCAAGACACGAGACTCTGAAGACGTGGGTCTAGCCCTGGATCAGGTTGTAAGAAACTGTGCTTTGGGACTGGCTGACTCTCCTCTCTGGGTCTCAGTTTCTTCAAAAGGATCCTATCAGATACTACCTTAAGGTCCCCCCAGCTTATATTTTCTGTGATTCTACATGTCATAAAGTATCAGATTATTTTTTAAAAGGTAGTCCAAGATAGATAATAAAAACCTATATAAACTGATTTCACTTATCTATTGCTAGATAACAAGTCATCCCAAAGCTTAATGGCTAAAAACAACATTATTTTATTATTTTTTTCAATTCTGTGACTTGACCAGAGTCTCTTCTGCTGGTCTTGCCCGGGCTCATGGTGCAACTGCAGACAGAGAGAGCTCGGCAGAAGTTGGGACGCCCAAGACGGTCTTACTCAATTAGCAGTTAGCACCAGATATTGCCTCGAGAGCCTAAGCTCTGCTCTAAACGACCTCTCATTTTCCAGATGGATAGACCAACCTTCTTTATTACATGGCTAGTTAAGCATTCCAAGAGATGAGAATGGAAACTTGCAAAGCCTTTGGAGCTCTAGTCTCCAGAACTCCTACGATGTCTCTTTGGCCATATTCTATTAGTCAAAGTAAGTCACCGGATCATTCCAGTGTCAAGAGGTTGGAACAATGGACTCTGCATCTTGATGAGAGGGATAGCGATGGCATGTTGCAAGGGGCAGTGGACAAAGAGAAGTGTGATTCGTGGGTGGCCATTATTATCATGCTCCTCCATGTTATTCGTGCCTGGAAATGCCATATAGCATGGTGGTTAAGAGCACAGTATTTGAATTCAAACAGTCTGTTTTTAAATCCTGCCAGTGACATTTACTAACCTTATGACGTTGGGCAAAGGACTTAAAATCATTCTGTTTGTTTCCTCATAGGTAAGTTGAGGTGGATAATAACAGTGTCTGACTCATGGGGTGGCTGTGATAATTCAGTGTGATCATGTCTGCAAAGCCCTGGCACACAGTGAATGTGTCTTAAAAGCTCTGCTCTTCCTCCTAACTGCTTTTCTGCAGGAGGTGAGGAAGCTCCTTCATCCCTCAACCAAAGGCAGCAACCTTTATCTCCCTCCTTCCTCACAACAGTATCATTTAAACTAATGGCAACCTCTTAGGGGTTTGAAGATGGAGTCTCTCACCTTCTGTTACAAGCCTGAGGGACTGAAATTCAGTTGTACTGGTTATCATTTAACTTATTCATATACATGCTATCTGTCCAGTGAAAGGTCTAGTTTGGGGCTCTGATATTAAAACAAGGAATGTGACTTATAGCCTCAGTAGGAAGAATGTGCTTCTGGCATGAATGACTCCTGTTGTGCCCTGACAGGTTCTGGTTCCAAATACCTGGTCGAGTGTGGTTCCAGGTGAGAGCAAGCATCCGCTCTCTGGGAACCTCAGCCCTGTCTGCACACAGTGTGCCTCCACTTTCTGATCTTGGCTCCCATTTGGACTCATGGGACTGAAGGCTGAAGGAGACACAGTAGGTACAGGATAAGTGTCAGCTGAAATAAAGATAATATAGTTTCTGTCATAACTGAGTTTGAATTTGAAGAGAAGATGAGGAATATTCACAAATAACTATAATTTCAGGTTGACTGAATCAAGAGATCAGAGAAGTACAAAGGTTGTGGAAGAGATTAAGCCTTGTTGGGGGCTAAGACAAAACTTCAAGAGAGACTTAGATTGAGCTTTAAGGAATGGGTGGGATCACAAAGTGCAATATGGGAAGAAGATTGAGAACACTGGACAAAGCTTAACTCATGGCTAAAATGGAAGCTGAAAATTAGAGTTGAGGCAATAAGTAGCTCTTTCCATGTCTGAATACTTACATGTCTATAATTCAGAAAGATCTTAAAAACCTGTCATTATGTATGCAACATTTTCCTACCTCTAGGCAGTGTTATCAAGCAAAATTATAAAATCCCTTAAAGAAGTTCATTGTATTCCAACTGGTTTAGAGATTAGCAAGCTAATATATAAGTTGAATAGTCCTAAGATTTTCAGAAATAAAAAATATTGAGCCTCAAATAATTTAAATATGAGAAAAGAGGTATTCTTATAGGAATTAATTTTAAAACTTTTTAAAAATTCAACTTTACATAATGTAGATAAATCCTTGGCAAAAAAGACAAGTTTAGTAATTTTGGTTTAATAAAAACACTTTTGTTTTCCCTGAGTTAAGTATACATTTATATTATATACATTATATATTTATATTATAAACATACATTATATTAAGTATAAGTATATATTTTTATTGTATTTGAGTATGCTCTTTCTAAACCTATCCAGATTATGAGAAACATAAATTTGTGTTTAAATTGAATTATTATTCTGACAAACTTTATTTTAACAGTAATTATGTTTTTTATTATGTCAGGTTAAAGATAATTTCCAAGATCTTTAGATAATTTAAAACCCTGTACTGATATTAAGTTAATTAATGGATATGCATTAGATACCTATTATTTGTAAAAAGATAGAATACTAAAAGAATGTTGCCAAGTATAATTTAAGTTCATAACCTTTGCCTCTTATTTTTATATGCTAAAGAGAAGTTTTATATCTGTATATTTATATTGTTAATAAATGTGCTGATTTTTTGCCACTTTAAGAAGCTAAACTATAAAGAATGTGGACATAGAAAGTTGTGGAAGATTTATGAAAGGGGATTTTATTTATAATAGTCAAAGCTGGCTAAAGTTTGATGGGTTTATGTTTGAGATTTTCATTGTCTTTGAGCGATTTTCTACTTCTTTGTAAATTGTAGATGATGAATATTCAAACTCTGTCTTGTCTGGTACAGATTAACTGGCTTCCTACCTACCTGTTGAAAACCCAGGTTGGTAACTATTTGCAAGTTGGACTAGATCCTGTTACCTTACCCAAATTGTCAATCCTTTCCAACTTTTCACTTCTTCCAGATTCCCTCGATATCTGGCTACAACATTCCAAACTAACTTTTTTTATTTACTGTCTACCTACCTATTAGCATTATGGAGTACTATAATCTCACTGTCCACTTCTCTAATGGGATGCTAGGTTGCCCAACAGCTAGCCATTTTTCCTAAGAAGCCCTGCAAGCTGAAACTTGACAACCTGGTATAAATCTGAAAGAATTTGCCATAACAGCAGACCCTGCATGAGCAGGAATGATGTTCCTGCACTGGCCTGTTGGAATCCACTGGTTTGCTTGCTCCTAAGGTTTAACTCTCGGTTCTTGACGTCAATACATCCTTTTATGTTAATATTTCTCTTTTTCATCTTAGGCATCCTTCTTTTAAGATGCCTGATCTTTAGGACCCTAAAATAAACAACGTTTACCACCTTCTCTCCAGATGGCTCAACTGGTTTTGCGGGAATAGTGCCAACAAGAGACCTCAAGAGACAGCTTTTTAGACCCTACATCACTCCATTCAGAGGGTTTACAATCACCTCACAGTTGTTTAGTGACAGGTGATATTAGTTCTTCTTGATCAAAAGGGCAAATTAACAATGCTGAACTTTACCTAAGACCTGTGCTCTTAGAAAACAGAGACAGTTAAGAAATCCTTCCCACAACTTTTGTTCAGTTAATTTTCCCCTACTCTTTTATGTTCCAAGAAACAGCTACTGGCAAAGTAGCTTCCTAGTCTCCCATCCTCCCTCATGACTCTCATAAGGACTGCAGATGATCCTCTTGTTCACCTGCTTCTATTATAATCCCAGAGATTTTTTGCTTTTTTCTTAGAGATGTTCCCCATTCATGAGTTTTTTTCCCCTGTTGCAATAGATAGCTTGAATAAAAGCATCTCTTTATGTGACAGGTTCATTTTGTCTTTCATGCTCTCCAGTTGAAAGAAAAATTAAAGAGGACTTTTCCCCTGCCTCTGAAACAGCTGTGTGAGGGAGTCTGGAATCGAATAGCATCTTCACCATGGGGAGAAAGCCTGAGAATGCCCATCCACATGCTGAGGATGGGAGGGGAGATGTGGAAAGGACCTGGCTTCTTGATGGCATTGCAATACTGCTGAAATAACCAATCCTCTTACTCCTTCTTCCCTCCAGACTCATTATTTTCAGAGATAATATGTATCACCTTCTACTGGGTTTACTGTTTTGAAGCCCAAAACACCCCATTAGGAAGTTTGCAGTCTTCAAGAGTAAAGAAAACGTGTGCCCAGGAAGAAAGAAGGACCTGTGAGAAGATATGGTAGCGTGTTGTGTGTAGGCAGATAGGGCTTTAAAGAGCCTTGTGGAGTTTTCAGTGTCCTTGTGTGGCACTAGAGTCAGAATAGTGTTCCTGAGAGGCCAAGACTGGCACAGAGGTAATAAAGAAACCTACACTCATCTCTACAATAAATTAAAAAAATTAACTGGGCGTGGTAGCGTGCATCTGTAGTTCCAGTTACTTGGAAGGCTGAAGCGGAAGGATTGCTGGAGCCCAGCAGGTCGAGGCTGCGGTGGCTGGGAGAGGCCACTGCACTCCAGTCTGGGCGACAGAGTGAGACTCCAACTCAAAAAAAAAAAAAGAAACCCACAGGCTCATCAGGCGCTTTCAAATAAAAATAGAGAATGATTTAAAAACGTATGTGCACAGACGAGTATGGACACAAGGGCTATTGGACATCCCTGCAGATGCCAACACAGGCACATAAACTCACAGATAAAATGCACTATCCATTTTGTACTGGGAAATGCTCAAACGGACTCACATTAACTTTGTACCACCAGCCAGGATGCTAGCTCAAAACAGAAATTACATACAGCTATAGAGAAGAAAGTTATTTGTAGATTATTTGAACCCATTACATATGTGTATCATTCAGATGGATGCAACAACAAAACTCCACACTGTAGTGATCAACGTGCGGTAATGTGAAGTGATGATTAATGGGCAGAGTGATAACAGGATTGTCTGAGCCTGAGGCACCAGTGATCCACCTCCTTGCCAATCACCACTTCTTGCTGGGGAAAGAAGGTTATTGCTGGATCCACATGCCTACTGTTGCTGCTATTGCCACTGTATGCCTGTGTTGGCAAAATCCTGGTGGCCACAGCTAATGCGGGGGCCCTCACTCTGGTGATACATGGCCGGCCTCGACCTTCACCCTTAATGACAATCTGATGTGTCATATCCTGGCTGAGAAACAGAAAAATGAAACAGGGCTACACTAGTGTAATGTTTTCCATGAAATATGGAAATGAAGCATGAAGCAAGAAGTTGGGAAAGGTTCACTTGTGGCTTATTTCCTGTATGTGAGACCAAATTGCTCAGAGTGAGACCTTCTTTTCTCTTACTATATCTTCCTACCTATCAATTTTCTTCTTTCATGAAATACTTTTGGGTACTTTCTTTGCATCTCAAGGGACCATCTGCAAGGAAATTCGCTATCCCTAATTTTGTTCTGTGTGAGGGTACTGAGGCAGGTGAGGAGTGGGGACATAGCTGGGTCTCAGTTGAGTTTAAACACAAAATTCCTGCAAGTGATGTCCTCCTCTTCTCCCTTTCTTCCCAACACCCCACAGCATCCAACTTGAGGGAAGAGACATCTCATAGGGCCATAATATTTTAAAAAGAGATCTTGGGTAAGAGACAATAACTGAACCCTCCATGACTTAGAGAATGTCTACAAAAAGCCTGACAAGGGAGAAAGAACAAAAAGAAGGCCAGAAAAGATACCCTAGTGGATTCTACTTTCTCCATGATGACCCCATGAAGAGAAGAATTTCCCTCACTCATTCTTACACTCAAGGATATAGGGCTATAACAAGATACCTTGTCAGATCACATTATAGACCAGTGAAATACAAAATAATTTTCCAAAACCTAAGGTCATTTAGACAGACTATGTACCAAAAATCCCCCCAACTCAGACCCCTAATCTACTTTCCCAGGGGCCTCTGGTCTTACTACCAAAGAATATTTCTAAAGCTTATCCATACATGCTCTTTAGACTCATGAGGGGAGGCACTTAAAGATGGCAATCTAAAGTGCCAGTCTTCCAGCTAAACTCCTTTAGTCTCTAGCATTCCCAGGGAAAATCTTAGAATCTTCACATGAGCAAGGTGAGAGACCAAAAGAGACAAGTGGATTCCTAATCCCCACTCCCAAACCAGAGCACTCTAGTTTGATCTGTTTTACATTTTGGGCTTGCAGGTAAAATATTACTTACAAAAAGCTTCCAATTGCCATTGCCTTACTAGACTCTGGTGTGGTCTTGTGCTCTTTGAGCTATGACTGTTGTCATGCTTCCTGGCTTTGGCCCCCTACCCTACCTTGGGGTGGTGAATCTCCTCTCTCTCTCTCTCTCTCTCTCTCTCTCTCTCTCTCTCTCTCTCTCTCTCTCTCACTTACTTTCTAAATAAACTATATTTTATAATCTAAAAAATAAAGCTACCAAACTACTTTTAAGCCTCTGAGCTATAGGGTGCATTTCAATATCCTTATCCCATCCCCACATTGCTCAGAGTGAGAGAGGAGGTACATGGTAGTGGTTGGAAGTAGGCAGTGGGCACCCAAGTTCCAGGTACCTCACTAACATAAAGATCTGTCTTTACTAGGGGTCAGGAGGCGAAAACAGTCTGTCTTAGCTTATAGAATGTTGGGAGCTGGCCACGGAAGCCCACTGAGCATTAGGGATCAGGAAGGGCTGTTGACCCCAAGACCACTAGGATGCGTTCAGGAGCTATTGAACCCATTTCCTCCCTCTTTCTACTCAGCACTAGCCAGATTAAGCTCCTGTGAGCTCAAAACATAAAAATTCTGAGACCGGGATGAACACAAGCTAACTTTAGAAGCTCATTGCTTCCATTCTTCTGCAAACTGCAGTTTTGACTTTCACACAACTTATAATTCAAACTCGTGTCACATCTAAGAGCCTTAGTATTGGTCACAGGCTTCTGGGTTATGATCTTAGAATTTATTGAAGGTGTAAATTGTAGAATATAGTTTTGGAAGACAGCCATTTTGTTGAAAGAATGCGGCTGGGTTACTTGCAGGTAGCCCACTGTGAACTTTGGACTGGGCCACATTCCAAATATTCTGGGATGGGCCACTTTCATTTGTAAAGTAAATACTTAAGCTTCTATAGAATTGTTTAACTTGGCATAAATCAATCATCTTAGGATGAAAAAGGTTTATAGAATATGTCAGTCACAGATTAGGTTATCCTTTGTTATGGGATTTTAAGATTATCATATGAAAAGGGTTTAAAGGCACTCATTGATTAAGTTTTCATGGATTAAGATTTCTGGTGGAGTGGGGGACACCCCTCCCCATCTGACTTTGTGTATAAAAGACCCGTTGTAATTCCCAATAACACACATCGCTTCTGCACTAGACCGGAGTCCAGTCTCTTTCTTTCTCTCTCTCTCTCTCTTTCTCTCTTCTTCCCCCCAATCACCGATGCCGTCTCCACCTTTGGGGTACCCTGAACCCGGCTGGAGTTGGTCTCCAGCAATAGGAGCTCTAAAGAAATAGTTGTTTTGAAACAAACTTTTTCTGTTAACTTCTCCCAATAAAATAAAACTCAGGCCCTCCAAAATTTGGCCTGGAAGGAGACTCTCCAGGTGGAGAATGAGAACTGGACCTAGAAACTCTTCTTCCATCCCTCTGGGTTCTGATAGCACCTCTTTTTCAGTTTTTTTCAGTGTGCTCCCTGCTTCCACTCCTTAGTGTCTCCTCATCACCCTGGGTAGGAGAGGTGCTACACCCTGACATCTTTCTGTTTTCAAATATCTTTTCATTATACTCCTAAAATGTCAGCAAGTCACTGCCATAGATTCCTCAGCTGAGATAAGACTGGAACTTTCAAAACAACTAAATATTAGGGGAAACAAAAAGGAGGAAAAACAGTATAGATCATTTACATGGTAAAGCTTTCAAACACAGGGCTCTGATTCCATCTAAGTTTCCAATTACAGGGTCCTGATTTGATCTGCACTGAATTTTTCCCAAGGATGTCACCTCTTCCCATCTCACATGGGATCCACGAATGGCTGTGAGTAACAATCCAAAAGACTGGCATCACCTCCCAGAGCCTTTGCTTAGGTTCGCCCTTCAAAACTCTCATTCTGTTGTTCCACCCACCTTCTCTTAAATATCTTGGACCTTCTCTTAAACATCTTGATTCCTTCCAGTGACAAGACCAAAAAACAGTCTCCTCTCTTACCTACCTAAGCTTGCCTCTGAAACACAGTTCTCCCTCATGAAGACATTGACAAGGATGAGTCCATTCTTCAAGGCAGATTATCCACTACAAACACTGTTATAACATTACCCTTTCAGGTCAAAGAGTCTACCCTTATGGAGAAAACCATTTAAGGACTTCTCTTATGAAGAGCATAATATTTGACTTGAAGGTGGTGGAAGGTGGAGTGAAAATATTTTATAAATGCTTAGAGCTTGAAGTTTATCTTAATCCCTGACCTTCAGTCCAGGTCTGCTCTTGGGCCTGAGCAGTGGATGCATTCTTCAACAATAAAGAAAAGAATTAAAAGTTCCAACAGGTGATCCAGGAAATAAGGAGCAATGCCTTAGGATGGACGCTGTATGAAGACAACTAAGAGCGAGACTCCAACTCAATAAACAAAAAAAAAGGGACAGCTCAGCTGAATTTTGAAGCATTGAGCTAAATGCTATATATGTATTATCTCATTTAATCTTTATAGGGACCCTTGGAAATAGACACTGACATTACCTACGTTTTACAAATGAGAAAACTGGGGCTTAGAGAATGATGGGCCAAGGTCATACTTTTAGTCAGGGATAGCTGAGATCAAATCCAGTTTGTGTAACAGCAGAGCTGGTACCTCTTAACCAAAGTGCTACAAGCAAAAAAGGGGAGGAGGAGTGTTCAGCATGCTGCTTTATTAGAACACTGATTAAACACTTATCCAGAAATTGAAGAAAAGATAAGAAACAGATTGAAATAGAGCTAGCCACTCAACCAATCCCAATAACAGAATTTTTTTTTTCTACTTGAACCACATGACCTTAGATTGCAGAGTGGCATTAACTATCAGTTTAGTCTTTCTTAAATTCCAGTCAGTCAGCTGTCACTGTGGCAACAAAATCAATCTTTAACAGAGATTAGCAGAGATTTGAGTTTTGGAGTTATTTCTGCCTCTGCAATTATAACATGGCTCCTTATTTTGTAATTTTTTTTTTCTATTTTGCCAAACTACCTCTTCATTCCAAATCTTAATACCCAGGTGCTAAAGAACAATGTACAAACTACTAAGAAACTCCTTTCTTTAAATATTCACCTCCAAATCCTTATACGTAATTGGTCTGCAGACCTATCGCTCCAGGACTGGTCCCTTTGAAGTTAAGTCTTGAATATATTCCAAAATTCACCTCGAACAGAAAGAACTTCTACCATTTACTGAGGATTCATCAACATGTAGAAGCAGGCTAAACTGAATCAGGATGCTCAGTTGGAGCCACTGAGGTCTGAAGGGAGCCCCTAACCCAGACTTCAAAGCCTTGGTGCAGCCAGGCTCTCTGTTTCTGTCCTCCAGCTTCACTCTCCCCTCCCAAGCGGCTTAGTTGCTAGAAAAGGTCATGCAACTGCTGTGATTAACATGACTCCGAGTTCCTGTTATCTAATCTCAGCTGGGCCCTCAATGCCACTCAAAAATCCTTACTGATCCTAAGTAACTCCTTATCACATTCCCCAGAGCACATTTTCCAAGTGATTTCACTTTTGTTACGCCCCCAACCCTCTCCAGCCCCGTTGCCCATATTTCTTCCTTTGCTTAGAAGACTGGGGTTGTGGTATCCTTCTCGCCCAGTAGAAATGTGCTCATTTCTTCCCAGACTTCCTCTCTCCTCCCTGTCATCAGGGAGGCCTCCCAGGCTTTATGAAGTTCCTTCTTCAACCCCAACCCCAGTCCTAGAGATCCCACCCTGTCTATTACCTTTGTTCTCGACTCTTCTCCCTCTTCACCTCACCCAGGCCCATCACCCCAGTTTATAAACAGATTCCAGTGTTCCCCATGGAAATAAACATGTGAATTAATCAACAATCAACACTTTTTCAATGTGCTTTCTGCTGAAAACATCTTTGCCTTTAATGGCAGCTTTCTCTTCACCTCTTGGACTTTACAGTTTTGAATTATATGAGTAATCTTTGTTCATGGTAGAAAAGTTAGAAGCTGCATATAAGCAAAAAATTAAAAATATATTTTTATCAGAAGTAACTTTCATTATCATCTTGGAGTATACCTAACAAAGGCTTTTTTCATGCATGTATGCATGTAAATAAAAATAAAAAGATTTTAACGCCGGGCTCGGTGACTCAGCCTGTAAATCCCACGCCTTTGGGAGGCTGAGGTGAGTGGATTGCCTGAGCCCGCGGGTTCGAGACCCGCCTGGGCAGCGAGACCTCATCTCTACAATAAATCAAAAAATCAGCCGGGCGTGGTAGTGCATGCCTGTAATTCCTTCCACCTGGAAGGCTGAGGTGGAAGGATCACCAGAGCCCAGCAGGTCGAGGCTGCGGTGGCCGGGAGGGGCCACTGCACTCCAGTCTGAGCGACAGAGTGAGACTCCAACTCAAATAAATAAATAAATAAATAAAAAGATTTTAAAATAAAGCCACATTGCCTGTCTTAATTTACAGTGTACTCAGCATCTTTGCGTTGGGCCCACTCAGATAATACAAGATAACCTCTCATCTCAATCACATTTGCAAAGTCTCTTTTGCCATGTAAGGTAATATATTCACATGTTCCAGTGATTAGTCTGAGGATGTCTTCGGGGAAGAGTGACATTATTCTGCCTATCACAAGCAGTCATTAGCCAAGTGAAGTGGAAGGGGCAGAGTGGTAGATGGGAGAATTCCAGGCACAGGGAATAGCAAAGTTGTGATAGAATCTCAGTCTCTCCTCATCCCCAAAGCCTCCGTGCCCATAATATAGATCTGTGTTATCTTTTTAAAAAATATGTTTGTAGTTTTTATGGACATTTTTGTGCAAACTCCATCTTCCTTCCTTTTGGTAGATGACTTTTCCCCACAGCATGTGATTTGGAAAGGCTAATCAGTCACAGTATTTTACCTCTTGGGGAATGGTATCTGATTGAAGGCTGGGCAAGTGACCCAGAGACAATCTAACTTTTTGGGGAGGGGATACTGAGACAAGGAAGATTTTTTTTTTCTTGATAAGACAGTAAGCTCTAAAGATGCTGGAACCCACTGGAGCTATGCTTCCTACCACTAGAGATCCTGTTTTAAAAAGGGGGAAAATAAGACGGAGAGAGAGAGAGAGAGAGAGAGAGAGAGAGAGAGAGAGAGAGAGAGAGAGAGAGAGAGACACCATCTGAGCATTTGTTTCATATCTGCCTAAAGCCAGATAACTTTTCAATTACATTAGCCAATAAATTACTTTTTTCTTTCTTTGCTTGAACTAGTTTGATTCAGGTTTATGTTACTTAAAATATAGAGGCTTTACTAATAAAATATTATTCCATAATATGAATGTATTAAAATAAAATTAGCCAAATTCCCTGATAGTGAGCCTTTGAACTAGTTCCAACTTGTACTATTTTAACAACACCATATAAATATCCTTGTAACATATATCCCTATGCATATGACTGATAATTTAGTACATATTCAAAGACATACATTTAGCCCTTTGCACTCGGAGACATTTCATGGATCATCTGCCAGCAACTAGACTGTATTTTTTAATAAAAGAGTGAAAAATGAATCATTTCATATTAAATAGTATAGCTTTGGAACCAATTCTTTTATTGTAATGATATTTGACTTATAATGGAATTTTGGACATTGAAGAACTTATTTATGACAAATAAATCAAAATTTTATATCTTATATTTTTCTAAAGTGTAATAATGTGTGAAACAATCATCAACATGTATTACGGATTCATTGATACATGTTGTACAACAGGCATTCATTTGACGTCTTCCACCTGGTATTTTTTTATTTGAGCAGACAATGTAGTCTCATTTTTTTCTCTCACATTAATAATATGCAATTTATTGTCCAGTCTGTTGTTCAAAAAAGATGTGGAAGGACACACTCATGATTCCTGAAAACCAGTTCTCAACTGATCGATCAGAAGCTTCAGAAATTTCAGATGGGACACAGGTTTTTCATGGTTTGCTTGTTTTTTTGATGCTCAGTACAGTATACAGGAGTTAATAACACATATTTCTAGTCCCCAGAAGAATAATTTTTTCCACCACTTTAAAGATTTTCACAAAAAAACAATATGCAGAAGCATATTGATCTGCACAATCCATAGCACCCATATCTACAATGTAATTTAGAATCATTTCAGGCTTTTTGACAGATATAATATTTTTACCACATAATGTCCTTGTGGGAGATTTCATTCCTGCATAATTTCAAGTGCTGAGAATTGTAACAATTCTTTTGTCCTTCCACACAAGAAGAGTAAGATTATTTTTCCTATGTGCTACTGTTTTCTTTGTGAAAATCTTTGGCTTTTTGATTTGTGCTGGTATTTCCTTTTGGTTGATTTTAATTCTAACAATAAGATGATATTTCATCTTTACTACCTCTTCTGCTAGGACAATACTGGTGTAATAACTGTTAGTAAACATGTGGTATCCCGCTGCAATGGGAACTTTTCCAACAACTTTTTATAAATGTAATGGAAATCTGGTGCTTACTGGAAGATCAGATCGAATTATGTTTTCAGATGTTATGCTGCCATTGTAGGAAAGTATTGGGAAAAAATACCCTATTTTTGAATCAGCTAGTGTATAAATGCATATACCCCAATTGGTAGGCTTATTTGGATTGTATGTTATAAATGATATTTGCCCATTAAATGAACAATGGATTAATCAATACAGATTGCCTGACATGGTACAAAATATTGCAAAAATTTTGAATTGATGTATTCTGAATAATCATTGGTCTTTTGAATACGAGTTCTGATCGTCCCATCACTCAGTGCAGATGTTTTCAAATGAAGCATCTAGAGGATTTACAAACTTTAAACTTTTCTCTACTGAATGTTTCCAAAAAGAAGAGTAGTTTACTGTTGAAAGCAGTTGACCAGTACTCTTCCAAATTTGGTACTGGAATTATTTCCATATTAGAATAACTGCAATAAAAGCTAAAAATCCGTGTTGGTCAAATCATACTATTTATGTCAAATTGATTTGTGTGATAGCTGCTTTTTCCTTATTTTTAAAAAATCTGCATAGCAATTTGTTTCTTTTATTACACTACCCACTAATTCATTAGTAAATTACAGAGTAAAATAGTCAATTGATTCTCTTATATTACTTGCTACTTATGGTCCTATTACTTGAGGATGTACAACAGAATTTATTCTCTCCAGAAGATTGTCTTTTTCTGTAACATCTTCCCATTCTTAGTTTGACCATACATTGTCTTCTACTTCTTCAAAACTTCTAACACTTTCATCGTTATCACTTTCTATTACATACTTTCACTGATATCACTATTGCTACTATTGTTTTCTTCCACTTCAGTGTTTATTTTTTCTAACTTATCTGTACAAGAGTTTAAATCTAGTTCATCTTTGCTGCTGCTTATATTATAACTCTCACTTTTGTCTTTTCATTTTTCTATTGTTTTGCAAGCTACACAAATGGATAAAAAATTTCTAATTATAAATTAAGAAATCGTGAAATAAAATTTATCGAAAGTACATTACTTTTCTAATTTTACTTTTGTGACTTAGTGCAGTTAGATATATTCAATCTGTGCTGCTCGATACTTCAATACAATCTGACTTCAACTTTGAAAGTCTCTTTCTTTAAGGTCACGGTAACTTGCTTATCTATCTTGTCAAGCTGTGCCATATGTTACAAAGGGTATACCCACAGGTGTCTTTCTTATACAAACACTGTTTATCTCTACCTTCTTTAACAAAGAAATGTCAGCACCACTCTGAAAGCACTTCACAAGTTCCCTTTCTACATAATGCCAGCTGATTTTTTTAAATTTATGCCTCAGTATATATTCCATCTCTCTATTTGCTTTTTCATGCAACTTAAATGGAAAACTTAAAGAAACAAACATTTTTGAAAAATTTGCACTGGCATGTTTGTCTTGTATAATCACCAGCAATCTCTTTATGTCCCCTAAGAGGGGACATCCAAGTGGTTTAGATTTGCAATGTCCCCTCAGTCAGTGGGGACATCTTAGTGCAAAGGGCTACAATACATTCTATTGTATTCTCCAGAATACATTCAAAGAAATGCATCAATGTAATGTACTGCAACCTGGTCATAACCTTAGGCTGTGCTTAAACTGCCCTCTTCTAGAACACCAAACATTTCCTCATTGCCTATTTCAATAATTCCTTCTCCATCTTCATTCTGTTCAGTCTTTTCCCATTTCTTCCACCTATAAAATGCCTTTAGGCTTCAATGAGTATCTCCTACCTCCTCTTCCTACTTCCAGGATTCAACTTGGGTGCCAATTTTGAAGAACTGGTAAGACTATTAGGAGAAGTCCCAGTAGGTGAGAGTTTTTGAAACCACAAAGCTTGCCAGGAGACTGTATGATCAATAATTAACAATGTTTCCCAATGCACTGATGCACTGGGGTTAGGAGGAGAGGAGTGGGAAAGATTGTAGCAAGAGTGTCAAACATTTGCCATTACTATAACCAAAGATTGTTAAGTTGGAGGATATAGATCAGGATATTTCCCCTGAAGGTTTCAAAGTGAAACCCTCGGGGCTTTCATGAATCCCCTGGAGTTGTACGCAAATATTTGTGTGATGCTCATTTTTTCTGAGGAGAAAAAAAAATCATAACTTTTGTCACTAAAGGGATCTAGGACCCCCCCAAAGATTAAGAGTCACTTCTGTGAACAATTTTCTAACATGTTCCTCAAGGGACCTTATGGAACTCGTGGTTTGGAGAAGAAAGTCAAGTGACCCAGTAATTACCAACCAGGCTTACACATGCAATGACATCAGGAAGACGCAGGAGGTCCCTGTGAGATTCTTTGGGGAGAAACACAGAGTCCCCTTACACTACCCTTTGGGCTTTCTCAGCATGACTTAGCTGAGTGGAGAAGGCGGGCTGGCAAGTTGAGAGGAGGTGCAGCTGTTTTCCATGATGTGTATTTCACTCTTTAATCCTGTTCTCCCAACCCTCTCCTGTGCAGCTCTGCCTCAACATCTCTCAAAGCTATTCCTAGCTATTCAATACCCAGGAAGCCTACACAGGGCATTACCAGACGCCTCCCTACAGCTGTGCCCCAAAGCACAGAAGTTTGTGACATCTGGAAATTTGCACATCTGGAAATCATGCTCAGGTCAGCTACCACAATTTACTCTCAATATGAGTTGCTTCTGCCCTTTCTGTCTATTATAGGCCTCTTTAATTATGGTGGCTCCATCCAGATCTCCTTATCTTAGTGACTATCAATGTTTTGAATTCCTTGCTTTTTTTCTCCCAAGCTTAATGGGAAATATTTCCTGTCAACATTTCTTCTGTCCTCTCTGGTGAATGTAACTCCAGCCATTATGTGATCTTCAGTGAATTTCATTGAAAATAATAGATGTCTCAAGTTCCAAGATCACTAGTGCAGATTTTAAATGGAGTAAGTCTGAACTTCAGACTCCATCACATTCTCAGGAGACCTCCCAGAATTCAGCCTAGAAACTGTATTTTTAAGTATTTCATGGTCATAGTTCCACCCTGCCTTGACAGATCACATTGGATCTCTTCCAAGAACATAATTTCTTGAGACCAATTCAATGTCTCATTAAAGTTTTAATCTGCCTTCTGTTACCCATGAAAGTTTCTAACCTGTGCTTTTCAAATACCATTCAATCTTCCAGAGGTTAGATATTTTTCTCCCATATGATTACATGGAACATTGCTTCATGCAAAAAAAAAAAAAGGCCACACATCTCATCCTGGTAGCACCTCACGAGACCCTACAGTTTGATGTTCTTTCCTTCCAAAAGTTACATGCATTTCATTCTTTAACCTTCCACATGGACATGCACCCTGGACTCAGATGAACTGAGTTCAAAATCTGATTTTTGTATTTCCTAACCATGTGACAAGCTGATTAACATCTCAGAGTCTCAGTTTCTTCTATCTTAGAGTGACTGACTGAATTAAATTGCATGCATTACTAAGGGAATTAAATTAGGCAATGCATGAACAGCATTTAGCAAAGTGCCTGGCCCATAGTAAGTGTTTGCAGTAGGCAGAATGGCCCCCCAAAGATGTCCACGCCCTAATCCCTGCAACCCAAGAAAGAAACAACTCAAGTGTAATTTAGTTTAAGGACTTTCAAATGGGAATATTATCCTGGATTATCTAAGTGGGCCAAATCTAGTCACATGAGTCCTTAAAAGTAGAGAACTTTCTCAGGTTAGAGGCAGAAGAATGCAACAGAAGGAAAAGTCAGAGAGATGCAAAACATGAAAAAGACTCATTGTTGTGATCTGAAGAATGGAGTGGGCCACCTATGGGGCCTGCAGATAGACCTCTAGGGGCTAAGGGCAGCCCCCAGTTAATGGAAGCAGGGCCCTCAGGCCTACATCTGTAAGGAAATGGTTTGGCCAACAATCTGAATAAGCTTAGCCAGAGATTCTTCCTCAACCTCATGTAAGGAGTGGCAGCCCTGCCACACCTTAATTTTAGCCTGGAGAGACCCATGTTAGACTTCTGTCCAACAGAATGTGTTGGACAATAAATTTGTGTTGTTTTAGCTGCTAATTTGTGGTAATTTTTGACGCCAGCAATAGAAAACTAATACATGCTCAGCAATACTGGTTATGATTTGCTGGTCACACTGGCCTACATAAGTTTCCCCAATGCCTCTGCATCCCTCTTTCAGTATGGTAAGGCAGGGTAGCTAGCACAGGCTAGACATAGATAGATAAATTTGCCATAGGTAGGCAGGCTTTAGGAAGCATTCAGACATTTTAAAATTTTACTTTATTGCAAGCCAAGTTGGCAGCCAACCCCACCACCTCAGCAAATCAAAAGAAAATGCCGTCAGATGTAAGAATAGGACAGTCCAATTCTTCAATTTATGGTTTAACATAATAATCACTAAGAACCTTTCAGGTTCCTGGTTGAAGGAGAAGGCAGAATACCACCCCTTAATGACCCAAAGCCATAGAAATGATAATAAGACCACCTTTTAGCTTATGACTTGTGAATTGGAAACGTCTGGCAGGTCTCCTGCAAAAGACATTATGGTCCGAAAAAGACCACCCCTCCCCTCCTCTCCTCCCATCAGAAGCCCAGAGATGTCAACCTCCATAGTGATGGTTACCTGGGTCCCACCCTCTTCAGCATATCAATCACTGTGAAGGCATATCAGGTCTATTATAAAAAGGTGTGGTTTCTCTGGCCCCTGCCAGCTCTAGCATATCTCCTTTTCTTTCCTCTCTTCTTTTTCTAATAAACTTTGTTTTAAAACTTTGTTGGCCACTTTAAAATTTATTTTAGAAATGAACCAAATAATCCATAAGTTTTGTACCCCGTCTCACCCAGCATCATTGAGAAGGTCTCTTCCCTCAAACAGCCACCTTCCAGGCCTTATTCAAATCCTCCTCCTCCAGGTTGTCTCTCATGATCCTTCTATGAGAATCAATCAGCCTTGAGCTTCCAGAGAACAATATTCTCTGTGTTCCTCCTTCCAAAGTCAGCTTTCTGTTATAGCTACTTACTACCTGTCTACCCAACTCCATGGCAAGACTCTGTGTCCGGCTCATCTAGACTTTGCCCTGCATATTTACTACAGACCCCTTTCTTAGGTGGCTGCAAGGGGAAAGGAAAACTAACACTTATCAAGAGATTCCCCCGTGACAGGCCTCCTGTGCAGAAATTATCTTATTTAACTCTTATAAGAACTCCATACTTTTAAAATAGTTGTATCAATAAGACAAACTTGCCCAAAGTCCAACAGCCTCTGAGAGGAAAAGCTGTGATCTGACTTGTGGTGAATTCAGGACTGCCTGATTCTAAATGGGTTGCTCTTTCTGCTGTATTATGGTGTTTCTCATAAATACCACCTTTGTCATCATCACAATGAACATTCAAATAGCCCTTTAGAGAGCAGCTCATACTCACAGCAACTCTTTGAGGAAGGGTTTATTATCCTAATTTTCAAGTTCACACAGTCCCTGAGAGACACAGTGAGGATTTAAGCTCAGAATTTCTGACTGCAAAAGCACTTAAGTGTTTTTCCCACCACACCAGTTAGCTTCCATCAATGATGACGAATTCAGTGCTGCGCAGCACTGGGTTTGCGTGCATACTCTGTCTTTGTAAAATGACTGCAAGGCAGTATTTCTAGCATCTCTGAGTCAGAGGTGTTTCTCTGTTTTGATTATACATGCCACACCTCCCAATGCCGGGTCAACTGCAAACTACATTTGTGTCATGTTGGCTGCTTCCAGATCACACACCCAGACAGGGAATGAAACAGATTCTGACACCCACTTCTGAAGCCTCTAGGGCCCTCCGCAGATGAACCAGCTCAAATTCCCCTTTGTTTAGGATCTTCTGTTCAATTTTTTAATCAATATGACTTTTTAAAAAATTATGGTAAAATATACATATCATGAAATTTATCGTTTCAACCATTTTTAAGTGTACAGTTTAGCGGCATTAAGTACATTCACATTGTTGCATGACTGTCACCGCTATTCCTGTATACCTCCCGATTAATTCATCACCAATCAGAAACTCCACACCTATTAAACAGTTACTTCCCATCTCCCCTCCTCCTAGCCCCGGCAACAACCAATCTACTGCTTGTCTTTAGGAATCTCTTATAGTGGAATCATACAATATTTATCCGTTTTGGTCTGGTTTATTTCACTTGGCATAATGTTATCAAGGTTCATCCATGCAGTGGCATGTGTCAAAATTTCATTCCTTTTTAAGGCTAAATAATATTCCATTGTGTGTATATGCCACATTTTGTTGATCTGTTCAACTGTTAATGGGCATCTGAGTTGCTTCCACCTTTTGGCTATTGTGAATAATGCTGCCCTGAACTTTGGTGTAAGAGCATCTCTTGGCTGAAATTGAAAGTCCCTGCTTTTATTTTGTATATGTTCCCAGAAGTGGAATTGTTAGATCATATGATAATTTTATGTTAAGTTTTTTTTTTTTCTACAGTGCCTATAACATACTGTTTTCGGCAGTGCCTATAACATTTTACTTCACACCCCTCAGCAGTACCCAAGGATTCTAATTTCTCCACATCCTTGTCAATACTTTATTTTCAATTTTTCTGATAATAGCTATTCTAGTGAGTGTGGAGTGGTATTTTATTGTGGTTTTCATTTGCATCTCTAATGATTAGTGATGTTAAGTATCTTCTCATGTGTTTATTAGCCATTTGTATACCTCTTTTGGATAAATGTCTATGTAAGTCCTTTGCCCACTTTTTAAAAATTGTTTTTTGTTTTTGTTGTTGTCAAGGTGAATTTTTAATAAGTAAACATTTATTCATTTCTTAGTTTCAAAAATAACACATCAACTATTAAAAAAGAAATTTAAAATCACATTTAATTCTACCACCCAGAAAAGCAAAGGAAGTTACTTTTAAATTAAAATGTTTCTAGAAGTAGTTTAAGGATTTTATATCTAGTACTACAAAAATGAACATAATAAATATACAATAATGCCTTTCTTTATTTAGGGACCTACTGTTTCACAATCAAATTTTTTTGGCTTGATTTCTTGCTCTTTTTTGTGTGAATAAAGAAAACCCTTTTGCATTTTGCTTATTGTTTTTTTTGTAAAGTCTCCAAGGATACTTGTTACCTTTATAGTTGTTTCATTAACTTTATTAATGAAATAGGATTTATATTATTCCTTAATTATAAATCCACTTTCTAATTCCATTCTCTAGAACTGTTTTCATTTATCTTTACTTCACACAAGTTAATGCAAATACCCACTTCTATATCTCTGAGATGTACACCCAGCTACGCTGCTTCTACAAAATTCTCATTTGCTAAGTGGCCCCAGTCTGCTTTCCATCAAAAGTTACGATATTGTTTTCATTGCCTCCTATTCTCCATACTACTGGGTTCTGGGTTCCCTGTGAGCAGAAGTAAATGATAGTTGATGCCATGGCATTTTCCTATGTTTAGACTACCATTCCTTCCTCTAGAGAGTTTGACTTACTGCAACATTTTCTATTTTTGTAATTATATATAACAATAACAAACTTTTTTCAAAGCCTCAACCTCATGGTGTTGACTCCCTCACTTTTCTGTGATCTGTGGCCCTATTTCAGGATGCCTCAATTTAGGTGACTAGATGTTCTCATGTTTGTATTTTTCATAAAGTGAGGACATTGCTTTTTTCTATCTATATGGTTCTGCTTTAATTACCTGACAAGTGAAACATTTAATCAAATTTTATTTTTAGAGTTTGTGCCTCACTCTTTAGTTATAGCAGAGTCTACTGAATAGACCAATAAGTGCTTTTTGATAATCCACCTTGGTGTATTATCACCTACTGAAGTATGCCATGAGTATATGCTATATGTCTAGTAATAATAACAAAAAACATTTTATATTTGTATTTACTATGTTCCAGGCATTGTTCTAAGCACTTGACATAAATTAATTTCTTCATCACAACAAATTTGTGATAACTTAATTGTCTTCATTTTACTAGTGAGGACATTAAGATATAGAACTATTAAGTATATTGCCCAAGGTCACATGGCTAGAAAGGGACACAGACATAGTTTGTACCTAGACAAATTAGATGTTAGTTTGGGTGTTGGTTCATGGGGCATACCAATGGCTGTCTAAATATATAGGAGGGAAACTCAAAAAAAACCAGGAATTATCTTTTGGAGGGTGGACGTCTTGTAGTACAGACTTTCCCTGCTAGGTAAGTGTCCTAGGAACCCATCAGCATCAGTGTAGAGCTAGCATTTTGTGAGAGGCTGCATTTGGTGTCAGTGAATTTTTTTGTGGCAAAGAGGTGACTGGTTCTTCCACCATGACAATGCACCTGCCCACACTGCACTGAGTGTTCAGCAGGTTTTAACAAAACCGCATGACTCTGGTGTCCCACTCTCCCTATTCACCCAGTCTCTCCCAGAGTGACTTTTTTGTTTCCCTGGATGGAAAAAGGCCTAAAAGGGAAACATTTTGCCCATGTGGAAGAGGTGAAACAAGAAAACAGCAGAAGCACTAAAAGGCATCAAAATAGATGAGTTCAAAAACTGTTGTGAGCAGTGGAAAAATTGTCTTGGTGGGCATATTACATCAAATGGAGGGTACTTTGAAGGTAATTGAAGTTAAACATGTAAGAATACATACACAATTTTTTGTAAACACATTTTTTTGAGGTCCCCTTTGTACATAATTTGCAAATGAGTATTTGTTCTTTCAATAATTAATTAGAAAATGTGTTCATTTACTCAAAAAGCACGTATTAAGCATTTATTTTATGCCTCTATTATGATAGACACCATGAAGAAGAAATTTAGCAAACCAGTATCTATACTTGAGAAAACTTAAATCTAGCTGAGGAGACCTAAGATATAAACATGACAAAATAAATAACAGTAGAATCTACATTTGAGTAAAAGATTGCATAGAACAGCTTATCTGTTGATACCAGAAATCATAAAATGAAAAAAAAAAGTAGGATCCATTTTGTCAAGGTAGTACAATGGACCTACATTATAGCATGAGTAAATTAAAGAAGAAAAAGGAAATTTTGAGACTATGAATTCATTCAATTAATTAAAAAAATATATTTATTGAGTACCCACCACGTAACAGGCATTGTTCTTGCTACTAATTGTCAAAAAATTGTTAAAACATAGAATGTGTTACTGAGACAAATGTTTGCTTTGAGTCAAAAACACCACATGATTCTAATGTCTTGTTATGAAAATTTCCCTGAGTAATGTTAACAGTGGATAAGGATGTAGGAAATCTGCCTCAGCCCCTGCTTGGTAATACAGTCTATGGGAAAGGCCCTTAAATGGCCGTGACCAATATTTTCCACTTCTTCCACATTTGAATCATGACGCCTTTGCTCTGTTTGAGTGAGGTTTTCTGTTTGTTTTGCTTTTTGCTTATTTGCTCTACTTGCAGGCTGGGAAGGATTGCCTTAAGGCGATCTTTCTAGTAAGTGGTCTCAGAATTACACTCAGGAATGTAATTTATCCAATACATTTGAGACCAAAGGACCAATGGACATCTGTTAGTTAGTGCTAACACTTATGCAGGCATTGCTCTAAAGTACTACATAGATATTAATACCCTTAAACTCCACAATAACCACACCTAGAAGTAGATGATCCTCCCAGGTAAATACCATAATAATCATTCCCAGAGCTAGTAAGCAGCAGAGCTGGGATTTGAACCAAGGGACTTTGGCCCTAGAGCCTCTGCTCTGAACTGTGACAACACAAGACCTCTCCTAACAACTTTTTATTCCTCCCTTCCTCTACTGTAGTCCCAAGTACTGAGAGATGGGCCATCCTAGGGGATAGGGAAAGGAAGCACAGGGCTTTATGGGAGAGGTAAGTCCAGGAGTGTCATTCTAGGAACAGAAACAGAAGCCAGAAGTCCATAGGACCTACAGTCTCCACCTAAGAAGACCGGAGTTAGTTCCTTTTCCAGGGTTCCCAGATCACCCTGTGCCTTCCCTATCTCATGGCACTGCCAGTCTGCATTGTAACTATTAGCCCAGTTCATTCCTCCAGGCGGCAGTGAGTTCCTCCAGGACAGGGCTGGTGTCTAGGTCAGCTGAGTGGTTCCTTTGTAGACAGTGGCCAACAGCAGGAGGGCAGGGACCTAGGCCTTCCCCTAAGCCATTGTGATCCCGGGTCCTAAAACCATGTAATTACAGCATAGGTGCTCATAAATGAGTAGAGGAAATAGACCAGGAAACATCACAACAAGCACTTGTAAAATTTTTAAAAATATCTCTAATTTCTTTACCTTTTGTATGTTTCCACTTGGTACAAAGGTCCTCAAACTTGATTCACCTGAAGAGTTTAGTAAGAAAGCACATTTCGGGACAAAACACCGAGATTCTGAATCAGTTGGTTCATGTGGTTTTTGGAAATATTTCACATGTATGTATAACCAGAAAAGTACGCATATCATAAGTGCACACCTTTCTGAAACTTCGAAGACAAACAGAATGTATCTATATAGCCAATACCTAGATCAAGAAACAGAATATTATCAGAATAGTTTTGGGAGCTTTAAACAATCCTCATAATTCTTACATAAGTCCCCTGAACACTGAGAAACATTGCGGGAGTGATTAAAAATAAGACTCTTAAAATGAAAGCCACTTGTGTGCATTTTTGTGGATAACGAGGACAAGAGAACTGGGGAGAGTAATTCCTTGGCCACCAGGACCCCCAGGGACTTGGACTTGGGGTGAGGAGTGGGGAAGGCCAACTGAGCCCCCAACTGACTTTTTGGATACAAGCAGTGGAGTTTATATATTCTGAACACCTGAAGTGGGGCCCTGATAACTCAATGGGAGAAAAGTCCATGGCTGCCAGGTGCAGGCCTTCAGATTATTAAACTGCTAGAGCAAATAAGCTTTCATAGCAAAGACAGAGGGGCCTCATGGTCCTTAGTCATTGAGTCACCCGCTTAAAAATGATGTGTGTCTCTCCTACAGGTTCTATCTGAACTCGACTGGATCGAGGCTTTAGAGATTTCATATTTTCTCTTTCTCTTTCTCTCACTCACTCACACACATACAGACACACACACACACACACACACACACACACACACACACACACACACATACCCCACCCCACCCCAGACTTTTCTTGGAATGTTCTTTCCCATGCTCCAATTAAGGTCTTTTACTATGGGTCAGGCTCTTTTCAATTCTTGAAATGCTTCTCTTTTTCCTCTTACTTTTTCTTCAACTTTTTTGATTTCTGATGTTCAGGCTTAATGACAAAACTAAAAGTTGAAACCTAACCCTCTACAGAAGTTGAAATATTGGGTGATGGGAAAAGAAGAGATGGTGTTAGACATATTATCTCTGATTCACCCATCAGCAGATTCTCAGAACACCAGAAGCAGCCTGAGTGATCCAAGCTGCGTCTGTACTCCCCTCCGCCCTGCATTAAAAGTCCCCCAGAGCCTAGCTTTCTAGCAAGTACAGATAGAGAGAGGGGGATAGAGAGGGGGAAAGGGGAAGTCATTTTGGCATTGGACCTTAAGAAGTGTCTCTAGTTTTCTAATGTTAAATCTCTAACTATCCCTCCAACTTAAAAAAAAATTTTTTTTTGAGTGTTGTATATTAAACAGAGGGTTGGCAAGTGTTTTATTTATCGGATTTGGCTCCTGAATTCTTTCCCCAAAATGTGTTTGCTGTGGGAAAAGAGCTGAAAAGATTTCAAAATAAGTTTGGAACGAAGTTGCCTGGGCCCTGTGAAGATTTAAGATGAGTAAGCTTTTTGCATAACTCCTTGTTTTCCAGCCAGTCAGTAACCAAAATGACAGTCTCCATCCAATGGTCCTATGGAGAGCTCAAGTATAGTTCACTCCCAGAAAATAACACAGAGGGAACTTCTCACATTCTAGTGTTGATTTATTTATTCACTCATTTATTTATTTATTTATTCATCTAATGGTTATTGAGTGTGTACTATGTGTCAAGCACTATGGTAGGGGCAGATCATCAAATGTAAGCTCCCTTCCCTGACCTCTCCTTCTTAATCTCTTGATAGAGGCACCCAAATAAATGAAGGAAATACATATCTTACAATCATCTTCTTTCCCCTCTACCTGCCTCAGTCTTCCCTGTGCCCCATTAAGAAGTTGCATAATTGAGGAAAAAGTGATCCCCCTCCCAACCTGGATCCTCTATCATTGTTGTTGCTGGCATCTGTGCTTTTTTCTGAATGACTTTCATGAGCCCAAGGAAGGTCAAGAGGCTTTTGGGACTTCACAAATCCAGCTGTCATATTGCAGCAAGCCCATAGCTTCACGAGAACTGATGATTACAAGACCTGTTGACTGCATGGGGACAACCAGCTCTGGCTAGACCCATACAACCATCTCAGATCAGACAAATGGTCCATGTTATTTTTAGAGTCATTGCCCCATTTCAAATGGAATCCAAATGATTTGTCAACATCTGATTGGCGTTCGGTGCTCTGTCTATGTTGTTCTTTTATTAAAAAAAATTTTTTTTATTATATAGAACCAAGGTGTCTCCCTGTTGTGCAGGCTGGTGAACTCCTGGGCTGAAGTGATTCTCCTGCCTCAGCCTCCTGGGTAGCTGGGACTACAGGCATGCATCACTGTGCCCCTGCCTAGGTTGTTCTGAAGCAAAGTTGCTTCAAGACTTAGGTTAATAGTTACACCTTTTCCTGACCCTCTCAGACTACCCTTAACCCCTTTCCCAGAATTGAAATAGTTCTATTATTTGCGTAATTACTGCCCAATGTGAATGCTGTCCTAGAAATGATTTTGGTTTTATTCATTTTATGAGTTCAGCTATGTGCCAGGCCCTCAAGAAACTTGCCTAAACAAATTGTTGCAGTTGATGAAATAAAATGAAAAGAAGACATGCATGTTCTGGATCATTGTATTTTGGTTTATCAGAATGAGATCTGATTTTGGCCATAGGATAGTATTTTGTGCTGGCCTGTCTTTCCATGGCTTGGCTGTCTTCATGGGCAAATTATTAAAATAATAATCGAAAATAAAAGACCAGATGTGAGTCTAAGTCAATCAGCATTGATCTCTCATAGCCAAAGGGCTTACTTTAGGAATATGCAGGTGACCCTTTCTGGCCAACAGGATTCAGGTCCAGGATGTTTGTTGGAACTGATGGGAAAAAATGAACTCTCTATTTGGCTGGATTTCATTTTCAGAAAATATGAGTTAGTAGTTTCTGGGGGTTGCCTTAAAGTATAACCACCAAAGAAGAAAAACTGAGCAGCAGAGAAGTCTAAGTCCTGATGATATTATTTGAACCCTGGAGTCTGACATTTCAAAGGCTAGAATCTATTTTCAGGACTTTTCAGTTAAGTGAATAGGTAACTTTACTTTTTTTTTTTTTTTTCATTAAGAATCAGGGTCTCACTCTATTACCCAGGCTGGAGCGCAGTGGTGTGATCATAGCTCACTGCAGCCTCAACCTCCTGGGTTCGAGAGATTCCCCCTGCCTCAGCCTCCTGAGTAGCTAGGAAAATGACATGTGCCACCACACTCAGCTAATATTTTAAACATTTTTTTTAGAGACAGGTTCTCAATATGTTTCCCAGGCTGGTCTTGATCTCCAGGACTCAAGCAATCTTCTTGCCTTAGCCCCCAACAAAGCACTGGGATTACAGGTGTGAGCCACTGCACCTGACCTCACTTCTTTATAGAGTCAAATTTTGCTGACTTTTTATCACTTCCTAATGAAAGACCCCTGACTCTCCCCTCCCCAAGTGGTTTTTACATTAATTACCAAGACCTATGTTTTTTCCCTCCAGAATATCTCATATCCAGTGTGTCATCTCCATCTCAGTGTCCATAATCTAATTCAGGTTCTCATGAACTCTTGTTTAGACATGCAAACTCTGTCTCTCAGCCTCCACTTTATCCTCTTCTAGCTACCTTCCCAGAAGCTGCCTGATAATTCTCATAAAATCCAAATATGAGACATTCATTGCATTGCCCAAAACCTTCACTGATTTCCCATTGCCTAATGAATGAAGTTCAAATTCCTTATTCTGACATTCCAGCCCCTCTATAATCTAGCTATCTCCTTCTACTTTTATTTTCTGCTATATTTCTCATGCAGTTTGTACTCAAGGATTATGCAGTGTGGTAGGGATTTCAAGTTGCCGAAGCAAGATTGATAGAGAGCTCCCAAAGAACTTGCTATTCCCATGTCCAAATCTTCCAGCTTCCACTTCAAGTGACACCTTGTCCATGAAGCATTTCCCACTTATTTATTTATTCAACAAATCATAGCTGGAAACCATTTCTCCTCTGAACATGTCTTCCTCTGAACTCAGAGACCTTTGTCTCCTCATTCCTAAGAACTTTTCCTATTACTTTCTCTTCTTTTCCTATATTTTACTTCAGTGACTTGTAGATATGTTTTATCTTGTGTGCTCTCTAGAAGTTTTCACTGCTAGGTGCAACTGTCCTTCAGCAGGATCTGTTTAGGCTCCACTTTTATGGGCATGCATCCCCTCCCATCATAGCATCCCCTTCCCTCATAGCAATAGTTCATATATGTTTACTGAGTTGGCATAATGAAGGGGTGAGGAAAGTTGTGTAATAGACTCTTAGAAAACTTGCTTTATGGTGAATATTTTTTAAGAAACTTATAAACAAACCACCTTATTGACCTATCCTAACTTGTAACTTTCTATTGAAGTTCATGAGAATGCCTGAAAATTGGCCCTCTTATTTACTTTTGCCAGTACAAAAGTAAATTTTAGGTAACTGTTTGGCAAAACTCTTACAAATTCTAAATTAGCATCTTGATGAGATCAGGAACCACATATGAGCGTAACTGAAAATGCCTCATGACCAACAGTTCTCTCTGAATCACATGAATAGGTGCAATCACATGCACTTAAGTGGTGCATTACAGTTTACAAAATGGTTCTACAGACATTACATCATTCCTGTTTAACAACATCCCGGTGAGATCAGTAGGCTAGGAACTGTCAGCCCTGCTTTACCAATAAGAAAAAGGTAAGGTCTAAGAGAGGCTAAGCACCTAGCAACTTTCCATAACAAAGTAGATGACAGAACTAGGACTAAAACCCAATATTTCTGATCCTTAGTCCATTCCAATTATTCCACACTACTTAACCTAGGCTAACTAAGGTAACTAATTGATTTGCCAGCAACTGATTTAGAGGTCTGGGGAGGGGTACAATTTTCTTTTTCCCAAGAGACATGAGAAGCCCCCTTTTTATTTCTCCTGGATGCAATTATATGTGGTGTTTACTTGTTATTTCTTCTTCCATCTTGCCAGAAGTCAGAAGGCAGAGCAAATACAGAAGAGGGCAGGCCAAGAAAAGCAGAGAGGGAGCCTTGAGTGCCCCTCATGTGGAGCCACCATGACTTTGAACTTCTTGATATGTGAGATAATCCATTTCCTTATTATTAACTAAGTCAAAGTGAGTTGGGTTTCCCATTACTTGCATCTTAATGGGAACAACATGGGAAACTTTATGTTATATGAATTGGGTAGAGAATCCTGGGTTTCTGTCCTCTCCCCAATACTTAAACTAGTAGTTTTACTTAATTAGCTGTTTGGAGTCTCAGATTCTCACCAGCAAATGAGGAAGATGAGTTGCTACTGCTCAGGGTTATTTGGTCTCATGCAATAAGTAGTGGGAAGTGTCTAGCACATGGTAGATTATGAATGGCCATTATTATTAAAGTGAACTCCTATTATATCAATATCATAAATACTTGTAAAAAACACTATTTAAATTATAACTTTACACAAAATATTTTTATTGACTCACACATCCTTTCTCCTCTAGTAAGGCAGGTATTAGAGTAAAGGTAAAGGTTGATTCCTATCAAGCTTAGATCAAGAATACTCAACCTCTGAGTGAACTTTATTTCTCTGAAGCTTGGAGATCACTGGGCAGGGTTAGGCAAGGGATAAAAGTGTTGATAATAAAATTACAGATTGGAGCTGGGTTTGGGGAACTGCTACCAAGACTGGAATTTGCCTCGAAGTCAGCAATCAACCCTTCAAAGCTAGGCTAACAAATCAAAGGCTTGTCATTTATTTGTTTTTAATTTTCCCACAGGAAGGTTTTTAGGGATATAATAGTTCAGTTTTATTGCATTGAGAGAGAGAGAGAGAACAGCAAGAGAGAGCGATTGCCAGTCTTGTCCTGAAAAAAGCAGGTAGTTTGGATTACCTCATTTTACCAATATGCTATATATACAACTGTGAGATCATGGCGTTTTAGGTAGTTTATACTTCCTGGGTTTTCATGAATTGAAGCCAAGTGACTTTCATTTTAACATTAAAACAAAAAATGTCATGTCATCTTGGAGTGGTGTCTCATTGCTAGAAGAGCCCATATTTAATAACAGCATAATCCTTGAGCCACTCTATCTTCTGTTACCCTTCTGTTTGATGCAGTGGATGCACTGCTTGTCTGGAGAATATGTCCTTACTCTGACTGCACACAATTGCCCAAATAGAGCCTCAGTCAATCTTGAGTAAAGAGACAGAATATCTGTGTGCTCCAGAAAAGCCAGAGGACCCGAGATTGGCCCACGAGGAGAGCATGAGGCTTGTGAGTACAGAATTGTTTATTAACAGTTTTGATTTATGCCTTGATTTCCCAGGGCCAGCGACAATAACGGGAGCAATGACTTACATATCCCACAAGATCTAGGGGCTAAGTGTTCGTCTCACTAATTTTAGTCTGCTGGAAACCCGTATAAAAAAGTCACTCCTTCTTGAAAGAAGTCCCTACCTGCAGCTGCTGGTGTCAGTACTGAAATCTCCTCCCAGTGTGACCTTCATTGCCTCTGCCAGCATGACAGGCTCCCAGAGCTGTAACCCTGCAAACACTCTTCTTCCAGGAGCACAGGCACAGAGCTGCAGTGGAGGATCCCTGTGCTGTCCCTGGTCTGACAGACTTGCCTTCATGTGGTAAGTCCCACCTCACTTCCCCCAGCTTCCAGGAAAGGACTTTCCCTTGAACCATCGCAGCCCAGAAGGGCCCCTATTATGTCAGGTGGGAGAGCTAGCCCTTGTGGCATTCTGCAGGACTTTGAAGTGAAGAGAACCCCGATGATTATTCTTGTGTTTTCCCTAATCTGTGTACTGAGGGTAGCCAGGTGAGCCTGTGTTTGAAATAAAACAGGTTGCTCTTCTGAAAGAGGAGGAAGCAAATTACTTCTATAGCTACAACTCCTCTTGCTTTGCCACTGGGCTGGCCACCTTCAGCTGGCTTTCAAGTCTGACAAATTGCTGCTGCTTCCAGTGATGACTGTGGGGTGCTCCTCCCAAGCTGGCTTGTTGTTCAGTGACTCTCACCCCTACAAAGAGACCAAGAAAAACGTAGAAGCCTCAGACTGTGTCAAAGAAGCGCTTAAATGATCTTCTGAAAGTTAAAAATAAGTCTCAAACTTAGCTACCGTTGTGTGTTTTCAAGGTCAGATTGACTGATGAATTCAGTCAAAACAGTCAAACTAGCTTCCCTGTGACTACTTTTCAAAATGGCTCCAGTCACATACGCAATGGCATCTACTCACAGCCCTGCTTCTCGTGGGGCTTGTGCCGGATGTGTAAGGCTACAAAGTAAGCAGAACATCTTATCTTCCTCAGTTAGCTTTTACCCCAGTAGCTATTCATAGAGTAATAATAATAATAAGCTGAATTCATTGGAGAATCAATGAATACATGTTAGTATTTTGATACATTTTCCAATTTAATCACTGTAACCTTACTACAACCCTGTGAGGAGGATACTTTTCACTACTCCTATTTTGCAAATGAGGAAACAGGCTTTCTCAGTGTGTTGGTTATTCTGTCTGCCTGCCTCCCATCAGTTCACCCTTCACTGCCCGGCCCGTGCCAGGAGGCTGATCCACATAGACTGCACCACCGCACTCCCTTGTGAGGTGACTCTGGCAGGCCACGGGAGATCAGAGGATAGGAGGGTGCTTCTTTCCCACTCCCTCCCACCTGGGGGAACCATTTCTCACAACAGCTGCATCTCTCCATGGACTACCAGCAACTGCAAGCAGGCTCCCTCCAAGGTACTCATGCTCTCTGGGCTCTGGGACAGCATTTCCTTCTTTCTACCTCCCGCCCTAAGAGTAGTGATGGCTTCCCACTGTTAGTAGACCCTGGGTGCCTCTCTGGCTCATTTCTTTCCTCAGCCCTGTCCTCACCTTTATAAGTAGTCACTTCAGTAAAGTCTCTTCATTTGAACCAGTCTTGGGTGAATTGTGTTTCTGCCAAGACCCTGACTGATACTCCAGTCAAGGTACAGAACAAAGATGCAAACTCATAGTATTCAATAGTAAAAGAGAGGAAATGTAAATGGTAATAAAAGAAATACAACTATAAGAGCCATGAGAAGGTTGTAGAAAGTGTTATGCAAAATCAAAGTCCAACAAAAATGCTTTATAGAGATGTAACATCGTGTTAGGCTTTTAAAAAATAGGTGAAATGTAGAAAAATGGATAAGAAAGAAAGGGTTTCAAATACGAACAAAGACAGCAAAGCCGAAAAGCACAAACCACATCTGGGAAACAGAAATGGTTCAGTCCTAGGTATGGAGTATGTTTAGGATGTGTTTCTCAGACTGCATTCTTTGTGTGTATGTGTAAAATAATATTTATAATTTATTAAACATATTAAATATAACATCATATGTTATTTAATATAATATTTACTTTCCCTGGGTATCATGTGCTTTTATATTTTCCAATCCATTTCATTTATTTTGTTATTTTAATTTTAGAGTTAAGGGGTACATGTAAGGATCTGCTGCATAAGTAAATTGTGTGAAGGCAAGGTCTGGGCTTCTAGCGAGCCCTCTCCTTGCCCAATAGTGGGCAAGTTATTCACTGGGTGGTTGTGTGGCCCTTATCTCCCCTCCCTCCTTTGGTAGTGCCCAGCATCTGTTGCTCCTACCTTTGTGTCCACATGCCCAATTCAAACTGCACTCTTTGGAATTCTACTGTTCTATGAAACGTTACTACCCTCTTGAAAAAAAGATTCCTCTGTCAAATAAGATTGGGTAACTTTCAGGCAAACAAGCTTTACTAGATTGCTTTACTAAAGACTTCTCAGAGCATTTGAAATGCTAATGTGCATATTTAACTACCTTTTTTTTCCACTGGCAACTTATTAACATCTTCCAGAAGTGTGAGAAGAATAGAGTTTGAAAATCACATAATGTCCAGTATGATTCTATAATCCTGTGGGGCATTCTGGTAGAGCAATTCAGAACACACTGCAATGGCCAGATTCAGAGCATGCTCAGAGCATGCTCCCAAGTGTTCTGCAGAAAATCAGTCGGAATGGCACAAGTCTCGGACAAATGACACCTAGAACATGGCTATGTCACCATAGCATGAGTGGTGAAATGTAATTGGCAGGTCAAGCGAAAATCAAATATGCTATCTCAACAGAACCTGTGAGGAAACAGGTGAACAGACACTTAGATGTTTAGATTTATATTCTAGAGAATGTAAATCTTTTACCTGTGGTAAAAATTCATGTACGTTGTGTCCTGCTCCTCATGGCTGGCAAGCCAAGTTGTTTCAGATGCGATTTTTAAACTAGCTAGAATTTACTTATTAGTGTATTTAATCATTTATTAAATTAACGTTAAATGAGTCTTTACTAGGAGCCATGTTCTCTGCTAGACTCTAGCAGAAAACTATAACAGCCATAAAGGATCCCTGTGCATAAGGGGCTCTGGACCACTTGAAATTGAACATGTGAAGATAAATCATTACAACATAAGATATAGTTTTAATACAATTTTCTAAAAACAAAAAATAAACTTAAATATCTAGCACTAATGGGTCTGGAAGTCTTCAGAGAACAGTTGATAATTTGAACTTAAAGGATGAATAGAATTTGCCGGAAAGAAAAGGAGAAACCTCATGAAAGACACAAATTTGAATATCCAGATCCCACATTTAGCCACATAAAGGCTTACTCCTTTTAAAAGAGAAAAGAAACAATCCAGTTTTGTGAATAGACATAAACTGAAAACAAAAAATAATTCCAAAACATTTTTTAAAGTTAAAGTTTCCAAGAAGGCCTTTTAAAATTATAAAAGTGTAAGATAAAACTTTTTAATATAAAAAAATCTTCATTTTCTCTTTTGTTCTTGGTCATGAGATCCAGTATGCAAGTTAGAGTACATAAGGGAAGCCCCGTACTGGCCTCTAGAGACGTTTTGAATTTGACCAGAGAAAATGAGAAACACATAGTTATTTTGAAATGTTTCTAATTTTTTAGTTTAGAATAGTGCCCATGGTATACAGGAAATTGCTAGTACTAGAGCTTATTTTTCTTCCTGATAACTTTAGATTGCTATACTCTAAGTGGGATTAGCATAAGCTTTTCCTTGCTGTGCAGCTTTTTTCTGTCATGTGTACCAATGTGATAATTTATGACTATTTTGTACATTAAGTTTTTACATACACATATTTATATTTAGAGTGTGCTGATTACCTATATTTCCAAACACTTAAAATGAGTAAACTATACTTAACAGAAAGAGGAATTTTAAGAAAGGTTTAAATGCAGTGCAAATAAATTTGGTTTGTTTTATAAGTGCTATAGAGATTTTTGTTCATTCAGTGATTTATCTTATTCGATTTGTTTTTTATTATGGAAGTTTGTTTTAGTTTTACTTTTTACTACAGAAGATTTTAAATTCAGCATTATAGAAAAAAATCTGGTTTTGCCCTTGAAACAGATATATAGACCTTGCAATGTGAGTGGTTCAACGGATAACTGTTCAATGAATGAACTCATGGTACCAGAGGAGATGGGAGGAGGAGACAAAAAATACCACCTTGGCTCCCATTTGAATTTGTGATTTTTCCTATATTCGATACTAAAGCTCTCTTGTCAATAGACCAGACTGCAGACAAGATTTGGGATGTTGAACAGGAGTCTTGAGATAAATCTTTCTTAGAAAGCTTGGATTAAACTTTTTAGTATTGATAATATAACAGTGAAATTCATTTATTCATTCATTCAAGAATTTTAAAAATCATTTATCGAGCAGTCACAGTAGCAATAGTAGTAGTAATAATAAGCAATGCCAATATAGAATTTATGTTGTGCTGAACTGTATGCTGTGTTTTGTACTGATTATCTCATTGAATCCTTACAACAGCCCTAAACTAGCCCTATTATACAGATGAGATAAAGTGAGGCACAGAAAGTCACATAACTTGCCCACATTTTCCCAACAAGTAAATGAATTCTAAATTGAATCGAAGTAAGACTCCAGAATTCCACATTCCCCACTACTCCAGGACCCCGCAGTAGACATTGTGGATACCCAAAGATAAAAGATGGTGTGGTTCATCTTCTCACATGGATTACAATGTCAAAAACCCAAAGACTATAAGAGTGGGTCATTCAGGCTTTCTTTCTACAGATGAGAAATCAAGGCCAGTGGGGGCAGCAATTTACCCAAGGTCATACAGCACCTGTATGACCTGTAGGGCTGAAACAGCTTTAGAATGCCCCCACGTCATGTTGATTCTCATGCCGATTCTCTTTTCACTCACTACACAGAGCCTAAAAGCCCCACTTACTGAATGAACTACTAGATCCACATAACACTTTGTTATTATCACTAAAGAATGATGAAACCACATGGAAATTATTTTGAAGTATGCAAATTTATCTTCTTAGAAATAATCCTTTTAGAAAACTTTCAAACTGACTTAAATTGCTAAAGCGGCACATGGATCTTGTTCTCATGAAAAATAAGCACTAAAATTGAATTGAGTTTAGTTTAAAGTTGGCGTTGGGTCTCTCACCTTCCTGCCACCCGGAGTTTCCAATTATCATTCAGCCCCATCTTGTTTCCTGCTTTGAGGCCTTTTGACAGGTCATTACTAAGTTATTACACAACTGGAACAAAAGCAAGATAGAATCAAAAGGATGTTTAGAGCTGGAGTGACATCAGCAACAGATTCAACCTGTCTATTGTCAGCTTGAGAAAAGGCAAGTCTGGAAAGCAATGTAATACAACAGAGCTGCCTAAAGAATGGGGCAGACTGGGCAGAGGTCACAGTTGTGTTCTGGAGTCCTGAAGAATGGCACCGAGTGTACTATTTAAACACTTTGAACCTCAGAATCCTTGTCTGCAGAATGGAGAAAGTCATAATTCCTCTTTTACTATTTTCTTCAGGATTACATGCAATGAAATATATTCCATGGTACCTGGAACATAATATGCATTCAATAAACATAGCTAAAATTTTCACAATTTAATCCTAATTCTGTTCCCTTGTTCACATGCTGATTTTCTCATCTATACAGTGGATGTTTTCCTTTTTGTCTGTTACAAAGTAATCTAGTGAACACAGTGGAATAATGTTCCAGATCTCCATCCTTTGAGCTTCAGCTCAAATTCTGTTACCTCAGGGAAGCCTTCAGCACCTGCCATAGAGGGAATGAATGGTTCCCTCTTCCAGACTCTCTCACTCATGCCTGTACCTTGATCCAGCCTACATCTCACTTTCTCCTATATTTGATTGTATTTTGCTTATGTCTGTTGCACACATTATTTGAGGTGAAGGGTAGTTGCTTTTCACCCACAGCCCCAATAACCTTATAGAGAGTGGACAGTCAGCAAATGTGTGAACCTTGCCCTGGTGCATTTTCAATAACTCAGTTGTTATGTGCATAGAAAGTATTTGAGAATTACAGTTACAGAGTTGAACTGACTTAAGAAGCAGTGAGGATTTGTTGTTGTTGTTTCCCCCAGGGCAGGAGGGGAGGGGATGGAGCAAGTGCAAAAAGAAAAGCAAACATCTAGCCTCAGCATGAAGACACCTGCCGTTTACACAAGATATTTCTGTCAGAGGTCAAAGTACTCCACAACTCTGTTGTCCTTGTGGCAATCGCAACAACAACCTAAGAGCCAGGTAGCATTCTCTCATTTTACTATTGACAGCTCCAGGGAACAACAGAAGTGAGCAGTGCATGTTCAAGCTCTGAGGCCCATGGGCCATCTGTAGACAGAGCTCCTGCTTGCTAGCCACATGGATAGTGAGCAGTATTCCCTGAGACTGGTTGGGGGACTATTAGGCTCTTGGGCCCTTCTGGGCCTCGTTTTTGTGTTTTTTTTTTCCTCTCTGAATGGTAGGAATAATCATGTTCTTAGAACATTACAACTACTAGTAGAAATGAGAAACAGATTACAGAACAGGTTGAGGTAGTGCTGGAGGAGCACACTCCACAGCAGAGGTAAGGCAGGTTCTTTGTGCATGATAAATATAACAATAGATACTATTGCTTAAGGATTTACTCTGTGTAGGGAACTTTTCTAAGCACTCTATGTATCACCATTCAATTCTTAAAACAACCCTATGAAGTAGTCCTGATTTTACAGAGGAAGAAACTGAGGCACAGAAAATTGAAGTCAAAAACCACACAGCTAGTGTCAGACCCTGGAATGGTACCCACATGTCCGATGTCTTCCTATGGCCAACTCTTTAATTTTGTGCCTAGCACAATGTTTTGCATATAATAAGTGCTCAATACAAATTTGCCTGGATTGGAGTAAATCTAGTAAAACTTGAGAAGTCTCTCCCTTCTTCCCCTCCTTCCATCTCCTCCTGTAGCTCCTCCATTAAGTTTGAATGGTGTTTCTCCAATTGGGAGCTACAGACTCTTGAAGATGCCTTAATTTAATTTTTTTTTTATGATACAAAATGAATAAGCACCTCTGGGTCATTGGTTCATACCAAGTACTGCTTCCTGATGACAGGGCCTGTATGTACTAGTCTTTGACATCCAGAGTTACCACTTTACTGGTTATGCTAATAAGAAACAAGCAGCACAAAGTTAATCCCTACATAATGTATTAGAGTCAAGTGAAAGCCAAACATTACAATAACATAGGGTGTGAGCAAAAGAGGTGTGCTAGATGAAACAAACAGGTAGACAGTTGAGTCAGCTTGAGGGCCCCATTTATGAGAGTGGTGGAGCCACAGCGAACCCAGGGGTACCCACAGCTCATCCTCAGCACCATGTGATGCTGGTAGTAATCCAGGAAGCATTACTAATTTAGACATTATCTCTCTGGAAGGGAATTTTTATATTTAATTTATAAATTTGTTTGCGTTTTATTTGTGAGTTGTTCAAAAGCTGTAACATAAGTTTATATCTGGTTTTATGTCTATAAATAGTAATGCACCATCTTAAAAGAAAATAATTTAAGCCAAGACAGGGGAGGTCTAAGAAAATGTTACCTCTAAAATGGCGGAAAATATCAGTTTCCTTTATATTTAAGAAACAGTACACAACAATGTGCTCAGGGCTTTCCTATTTAAAATCAATTGCAAACACCTAATTGCATTAGGTGTGACATTAACATCTTGGTGTGAAATAGTGTTAGACCCTCCCTTCCTGAGAGTGGGCTTTGATAGAAAAAAAGAAAGCTAAGAGGCCTCCTGGGAAAAGCATGGCTTCTGCAAAATCTTGTCCTACCACTCAGTAGCTGTGTCATTAAACATCTCAATCTGTGAGAGTAATCTCTGCACCTTCTTTACAACGGCTGGTCACAGAAGGTGCTCGATACACGGTCATCTCTATTAAATACTTGGGAGCGGTAATCTCTATTAAATGTTTGGGAGCGAACAGGAAGGCTCTCGCGCTAACGAGGTCCTTAAACGGTGAGGTCGCCAGGCAGGCCAGGAGAGGACCCCGCGGTGTGGACCGCTTGTCTCCCGGAAGCACGCCCACCGGGTGAGGCGGTGGCTCCACCAGCTGGTGCCCCGGCGAAGGGCTGGGGCCGGGGGCTCGCCAGCCAGCTTGCCGCTCAGAAGCCGCCGAGCGCCTGCGACGCTCGGGCCCACGCACGCACTGGGGACGCGGAGCACTGGTGACCTGACACAGGATGCGGGTTTCTGCTCCTTGTGGGCACCTGAAACACGGCGAGAAGCGGGAAGGAGCTCGATCATCACTCTAGAGCGCCCAGCATGTACGTGAGGTGGGAGCGCACGGGTTTTGAGCCAGCTCCCCAACTTGCCCGGGGATCCCAGGTGTGGCCGG
>NW_007253514.1:81396-134133 GCF_000164805.1 Carlito syrichta
GGAGCCGCGCGCGCCCTCCCGGCGCCCACACCTGTCTGAGCGGCGGGGCGAGCCGCGGCCGGGCGGGGAGCTCGGCGCGGGTGAGTGCGGGCGCGGGCGAGTCCGGGCGCGGGGCGCCGGGGAGCAGACGCGGGAGCAGCCGGACAAAGGGCCGGCGTGGCGCGGTGGGACGGCTGCCGCTGCTGAAGGTACCGGAGACCCCCTCTGGGCCACTCGCGGGGCTCGCGGGGCTCCGGGGCTGGGACTGGGGGCCGGAAGGAGCCGCAGGGGCTGCAGGGCATGTGGGGTCACACAGGGTTACCCACGAGGCTGGTGGGGACAGGAGGTTTTGAGACTGCCGTCTTAGGTGCAGGGTGACGGGCGGGAGTAGAGGAAGCCGGCTCTGGGCAAGCTCTCCTCGGGGGCGACGGCAGCACCCCCGCCCACTCCACACACCTCCACCGCCACTCTTTTTACTTGAGTTGTGCGTATGTGCGATTCCATCAAGTTCCGAACAGGAATTTTTAACCCTGGGCATGTGATTGTGAACACACCTTAGCAAGAAAGTGCAAAAGTGGCTCAGACTTAGGTTGGGAGATAGAACTTAACTCTGGAGGCGTAAGTGATGGCCGTCACCCTAGAAACAGTCTGAACTTTCAACAGTTGGTGGAAGCAAATATTTCTTCCCTTGTAGGTTTCCATCCCCAGTTAACTTTTTATGCTCTAAAAGGAGAGGGAGGAGACATTCAGATCAAGGAACATCGCCACTCCCCTCCAGAATACGACTTAGGTTTGCTTTCCAGCTCCTCGGGAGAAAGCAGCTGGTTAACAACAACAACAACAACAAAAATCCTGTGTGTTTTATTGCCCTTTGGGCGACACCCATGAGAATTCAAAAACCGTCCTGGCTGATGCAAAGCTCCAGGCGGTTCAGTAACAGTGTTGGAGCAGGGCTGGCTCTTCTCAGCTCTTGAAACTAAACTTGAGGGCTGTCTGTGTGCTGCTTAGGACCAGGTAGGCTAACACCAGAATCCTCTTCGTGTGCTGTGTGAGAAAGAACTAAATTTCTAGATGAATCTAGCTGGGACCGAAAGCCCTATGCCAAAGTAATATCAGGTATTTATTGCATGGTATTTCGTGAGAGCGTTTACCATGGGTCCTATGACTGTGTCTTTCAAGAAGTCTGTTGGCAGAGGATGGAAAGTGGAGTGAGGAGAAGGAACTTAGAAGGTGCCCAGAAGCCACTGTGTTTACTTGCGAAGTGTGTGTGATCATATGCACACAATCATTGGCATATGAATAAACTGTTTCAGCGGTGTTTTTGCGATTAAAATAAAGTCAAGAGGTAACTTGTCATGCTGTCTTGCACCTGAATTGGGAAGGAAGCATTTTTCCAAGGTAACTAATATGGATCCCATTTTTTGTAACACTGACTAGTTATTCAGGCAGATGGTAAATGTGGGTGCATTTTTCTGTCTGTGGCATGAGTGCCAAAGTGCCCATTAGTGTGTCTGGGAACGTTGTTGGCCCCAGTCTGCAGTGGTTAATAGTCTCAGGTTCTCCCCACATTTCTTCTCATAGATCCCTTAGGGTTTAAGCCACCAGGCATTATTCATGCGTAACTCCCACTGACTCCAGGGAATTCATTTCTCATGGACTCACCATTGACAGTTTTGTGCACTCTGTTCTTGTTCTATTGCCAGGTTTGTCTCTGGCTCACAAGGGCAGTTCAGTTTGCCTAAAATCTGATCTAGAAGTTAAGCTTCGTTTGACCACAAGATTGTGTTTAGGGTTGCTGGACTTGTAAGTGCCCTGCAGGTTCCTGACAAGAATGTAATTCTTAAACCATTATGTGATGAGGTCTGTTTTGCTTTAACAGGTTCTGTGACTCAGGAAAATGAGAGCAAGCCCGGCTGCAGAGTATTCACGGAGTTTTGTTCATTTTTAGGCCTTTGCTTTAGGAATTAGCATGGTTTCACTGTTCAGTATCCCTAGCCACCGATTCCATGGAAGCCCATTTGTCATCCTTCCAAATGGTGTCCAAAACCTGTGTTCTCTGCAGTCTTTTCTTCCGCTTTTTTCTGTCATTACTGTTTATAGCAGTTGCAGGAATTCAGACACTGTACAATAGAGAATGTATGTCCCAAAGATTAGGTTTACCCTGCTGCCAGCACTTGTTTGCTCTGGGAGTTGTCATTCTTTCACGCACGGGCCCTCTTGAGGAGACCTGTGTTGTTGCAGTTTTGAAGACTAAGGTGCAGAGCAAGAGACAGCAGTTGCAGTACCTGGTTTCCAAAGAGACTATTGTTGTTTGCACATCTGATGCCATGCAGAGTCCCGCCACAGAGGGCTCATGAAGTGAAAGCATCCTCTTAAAGTGTAGACATTTTTAGATAGTGGCTCATATTGAGTGACGGAGGATGGAAGTGTAGCCCTGTTATGAATCAGATACCCGGAGTTGGAAAAGGAATACAGTTTCTGTATTGCTAAGCATGGTGGAACATTATTTGCTTACCTTAATTTTCCATTCTGCCCTGACATTTAGTTAATTAAGTGATGCATGAAAATATTTAGTTGGAAACTTTAACAGATATATATGTATATGAGGAATCTTTATGCAGCAAAAGCTTAAGCCTAGAAATGAAACGTTGTAGACCTAAATTTTCTTCATCCAGATTTAAGAATGATGAGGATAAGATTTGGAAACCTTCCTTCCTTTTTTAAAGGTGTGAGTTTTCCAGGCAGCTCTACAGGGATAAAGTGATTCATTTGTAAAGGTGAGAGAGAATTTAGAATTATGGAACCCATTAGTTATCTTTCCAGTTGTAGGATTATGATTTTTTTATTACATGTGTTTAGGTCTTAGAGTGTTTATGTTGAAATAAATTTAAATGGGCATGGAAAAGACTTACCTAGCATTTGTAAAACTAGAAACAATAATTATTTGTTTTCTGGAGAATTATTTCATTATCAGGTGAGTTGAAAAATTAATGCAAAGCCATCAACCTAATTTAAAGCATCTCAGTTGTCATTTTGTGTTATTCATGAGAATGAGTCAGAGTGGGCTATGGATGCCTCGTTTAAGACTCCTATTGGACAAGAGGGTTGTTTCCCCCTCACACTTCTCTTTGGGACCTATTCTAAGAGCATTCACATCCAGCCATCCCTCTGTTCAGTTCTGGAAAACCACCAGTTGCCTTTGCAGACTGATCAGGGAAATCTTGTCTGTCAGACAGGTAGGAGATTAGTGGGATACATTTTTCTTTTCCATGCTCCTCCAACCTCCATCATTCCATGAGTAAAGGCTCCTGAGCAGTAAATGATGGTGCAGACACTGTGAACAACATGGTCCCTGGCCTGGACTTCTGTGATCCCAGAAAATTATAAAGTGAAGAAATCTTAACCTTGAAAAGACCAGTTAAAGAGATCATCTGGTTGAGGTTGCTTTTCAGAAGTGTCTAAGCCATCCCAAATAAAGATTTGGTAAAGGAGTGAACAACTTAGGAAGCTTATAACTTTAATACAGATGTCAGTGTAAACCTGTTTGAGGACCTGAGAACCCACAGCTATGTCTCCCAATTTCTGATCAGGTATTTAAAAACCTAATCAGTTCACAATACTTCCACCTGCATTAGTTTCTAAATCTGAATTTTAAATTATTGATGTAATTTTATAATTTTCAGAGTTCCATAGAAGCTTTAAGCAAGATATGTAATGCTGTCAGAACAAGTCTTATCACATAAGTTAGTAAATAGCGTTTAAGTAGTAATACAGGGAACTTGTAAGCAGTGTTTCCAACTGATGGAAATCAGTGCTTTTGAGATTTGAAGACCCAAAAGATGATAATATTAGCTTATTGTAACTGGCATGTTCTTTGTACACCTTGAAAATATAACCTATAATTGATGATAATGCACAATATAATACTACCTCATCTTACACTCTCTCCCCCCTAAGAATTATATTTTAAAAACAGGGACACTTAGCAGCTTAGACCTCTGGATTCTGTGTTTTCTCTTTCTTAAGATAAGCTGAAGTAAAACTTGACTTACCATGTCTGCTGCTCAATGTAAGCCGCATTAGCATTCTCCACATTACTCAGAAGAAGGAGAGGATGGCGTGTTGGGGTCCAAGATACAGCCATGTGGGAGACTCTTGATTCCTCCTGTTACGTGTCATACTTGGCAGGGATTCTGGTGTGAGTATGGCATGGAGTCACCTAGACAGAAACTTAAATAAAGAAAAGACTGTTCAAGCCCTGGATAAATCCAAGAGCTGAATCCTTAGCTAGTAAGTGGGAATAATCAGGCTAGAGCCCTGCCCCACAGATCTCCTAGAGGGCTGTCATCACACTCATCCCATTGTCAGGTCCCCACTGGGGAGGAGGACTCTGCTAGCATCAGAGGTACACCCAACAGGCATCTTGTAGGTACACCCAACAGGTACATACAAACACCCCATGAGTTCAAGGATTTAAAGGAATGATTAAATGTATTTCCTCCCACAAAATGTCCCAAGAACCCTTCTTATTTGGAAAGATGGAGAAAAGCAGAGTTTCAAGAGATCGGGAAGTCTCAAGGAACTGGCTTTTCCAGGACTTCATTCTTTTCTTTTCCCGTCCCTCTTCTCCCTGACAGAAGTAAAATTCACGAGAAAGAGTTGAGCAAAAAGATCTGAGAGGAAGGTGGGGTACACACATATTTCAAAAATATAGTGTATGGATGTGGGGAATGAGGATTGGCATGCTCAGTTAAACTAGATCAGATCACTGTATGAAAGAAAGCAAAAGGCACCCAGTGTTGCCAGTACCTTCAAAGCAGAAGAGGCTGAGAATAATGAAACTTTCTTGCTGCATCCTACTGTGTTCCACTACTCTCTTAAGACCTACTCCTCGTTGTCCTTATTTTGGGATGCTTGATTGTGAATGAATTGCCCCACCCACTGAGGTGGCTTCTTTTGAATCAGAACTTTCAGAACCAGTCAGAGCCAACTGATGCTTAAACATTTATGAAAACACTTTCAATCATCTTGTTTGTTGTTTTTCTTGTGGGGTGATTGATCTGGGTGCTTAAAGTACCTTTCAGTATAAAATCCAAACTCCTTCATTTAGTACTATAGAACTTCATAACCCAGCCCTTACCTGCTACCTCCACCACTTCCTCTGTTCCACCCTTGCTGAGCTAAGGACAATTCCTGAAAAGACACTGCTGCATGTCTCTGTGCCCTTGCCCAGACTGTTGTTCTTCTTGTCCAAGTATTCCCTTCTCTCTGTCTTATTTTATTAAACTTCTTTCCAACTTCACCACCCATCTCAAGCATCAGATGATACCTGGAAATTTTTCAGGGCAACTCACTCATTTAAAGAATAATTTTACATTACACAGCTGAGTGACTGGAATAGCTTACTAGGGCTCCTATCGCTTCTAAATAATGGGTGCCTTTGGAAGAGGGTATATTTCTCAAGCATCACCTCCCCTGGAATGCTTCCCCTGTTCTTCTTACTCCCCACAACTGACCGTATACCCCTCCTCTGAGCTACCACATCATCCGTGTACATCTCTGTTTTTAGCATGCATCATTCAAAACATACATCTCATTCACTCTTCCGTTCATATAAGCATCCATCTAGTAAATCTTTGTTGCTTGTTAGTGTGGGCCCAAATTCAAGGCATTTAGATTACAGATACAAACAGCTGAAAAAGTAACCAACGGTAACAGTCAATGTTTGTTATAGCTGCTGCAGTATTAGAGCTTTGGATATTGACAACATAATCCAAAGGAAGAAGGAATATTATTTTAGAGGCTACCCTGGAACTAAATATATAATAATAAGGTTGTTCTAATTTCAAAGCAAAAATCCCACAGAAGTCTCATACCCTCTTTTGAATGCAGTAGGAGTCCTGGTAAGTCACACTGTGCAGCTGTCCCTTCTTGATGTTTCAGTCACTCAGTAACCCTCTAAATGAGCAAGTTTCCCTGAAAACTTTCCAAGTACATGTTATATGAGAGTGAGAGGGAAGAAGTCAAGAAAAGCAGGGGAGTCAGGAAGGTAGGAGAGGATGAGGTTTTTGAATGAAGCACAAAGAAGGCTCAAAATTACATGGAAACTGGGGCTGGCAGTCAGTTTATCTAGGAACTAATGACTGTAGTATGTGCTCTGAAGTGTGCCATCTTGAGGGGTATCTCAAACAGAAGGGAATGAGCACCCAATTTCATTTTGGGCACCCAGCCACAGGGACGGTCCCAAGTCAAGCCCTTGCTTTGGGAGATCATTACCATTACTTCTCCATCCCCAGATTCCTGAGGAGGGTTCACAGACTTAGAAACAATGACAGGCATGTTGCTGGTCTTCATCTGTCTGCAGTAAGTGAACATTCAGCCCTTGCCCTCCTGACCTGCTTGTCTTTGTTTCTACAGAATGGTGCTCAGCATGGCGGGGATTCCAGGACTCCTCTTCCTTCTCTTCCTCCTCCTGCTCTGCGCTGTTGGGCAGGGGAACCCTTATGGTGTCCCCTGGAAACCTACGTGGCCTGCTTATCACCTCCCTGTTGTCTTGCCCCAGGCTACCCTCAACTTAGCCAAGCCAGACTTTGGGGCTGAAGCCAAACTGGAGGTGTCCTCTCCATGCGGACCCCAGTGTCATAAAGGAGCTCCACTGCCCACGTATGAAGAAGCCAAGCAATATCTGTCTTATGAAACGCTCTATGCCAATGGCAGCCGCACAGAGACGCAGGTGGGCATTTATATCCTCGGCCGAGGTGGGGCCCAACACCAAGACAGGGAGTCTTCTGGGAAGTCTCGGAGGAAGCGGCAGATTTATGGCTATGACAGCAGATTCAGCATTTTTGGGAAGGACTTCTTGCTCAACTACCCGTTCTCAACATCAGTGAAGTTATCTACAGGCTGCACTGGCACCCTGGTGGCAGAGAAGCACGTCCTTACAGCTGCCCACTGCATACATGATGGAAAAACCTATGTGAAAGGAACCCAGAAACTTCGAGTGGGCTTCCTGAAGCCCAAGTTTAAAGATGGTGGTCGAGGTGCCAATGACTCCAGCTCAGCTATGCCTGAAAAGATGAAATTTCAGTGGATCCGGGTGAAACGCACCCATGTACCCAAGGGATGGATCAAGGGTAATGCCAATGACATTGGCATGGATTATGACTATGCCCTCCTGGAACTCAAAAAACCCCACAAGAGAAAATTCATGAATATTGGAGTGAGTCCTCCCGCTAAACAGCTGCCAGGAGGCAGAATCCACTTCTCTGGTTATGACAATGACCGACCAGGCAATTTAGTGTACCGCTTCTGCGATGTCAAAGACGAAACCTATGACCTGCTCTACCAGCAGTGTGATGCCCAGCCTGGGGCCAGCGGGTCAGGGGTCTACGTGAGGATGTGGAAGAGACAGCAGCAGAAATGGGAGCGAAAAATTATTGGCATCTTTTCGGGTCACCAGTGGGTGGACATGAATGGCTCCCCACAGGATTTCAATGTGGCTGTCAGAATCACACCTCTCAAATATGCCCAGATTTGCTATTGGATTAAAGGAAATTACCTGGATTGTAGGGAAGGGTGACACAGTGTTCCTTCCTAGTGGCACTTAATGGTCTTCATGTACTTATTTTAGGAGAGGCCAAATTTTTTTTTGTCATTGGTGTGCACATGTGTGTTTGTATGTGTGTGCGTGATGTGTGTTATGTGTCATATAATCTTTTACCTACTTTCTTAAAATTGCAAGATGACTGGCTTTATTATTTGAAAACTGGTTTGTGTATCATATCACTTAAGCAGTTTGAAGGTATACTTTGCATAGAAATAAAAAAACATACTGATGTTTGGGGCAATGGGGAATATTTGGCAATTAAGTTAATCTTTCACCTTTTTGGAAACTTTGATTTTTATTTCATCTGAATTTGTTTCAAAGGTTTATATTAAATATGTGGCATACAGGACATATGAATTATGTGTATGTGTGTGTTTTCTTCTGAGATTCGCCTTGGTTTTTTTGTTGTTGTTGTTTTCAGGTTTTTTTTTTCAATGCCTAATTGTTAACATTTCCACATTGTAGTGTTCCCACTACATATAACTCTTAGGAACTTTGACAACACTTCTTAGACAGGCGGTCATAAAATTTTGAATTTGGAGACATTTGCACAGTAGTCCTTGAACAGAAAAATAATTTGTCGAATATATTGATACATATATTAAAATATACCTTGTGGTAACCAGTGTCCCGAGGTGCATTTAGATCTGGAAATAGTTACCCTACCAAAGACTGTTGTCCTACTTTATAGGAAGTATTTCCATATAATTCTGCTAACTTTGCAGTTACATCAAAGTAGTCAAGACTGATTATCCAAATCCTTCGATTTAACAAGTTTTCACTCACATTTTTAGAACTAGCTATTTTTCAGAAGATGATAATCAGGGCCTAATTAAAGCAAGCTGTCTTGCTTCCCAGCTAACAGTTGTGGTCACACTAAAAACAATCATAGCATTTTACCCTCAGAGTATAGCACATCTCATGTTTTATCATTTGGATGGAGTAGTTTAAAATGAATTAAATTCCAGAGAACAATGGACGCATTGCTCGGCAGATGTCACAACAGAATAACCACTTGTTTTGAGCCTGGCACAGTCATACAGCCTGATCAGAAATTATTCTGCATAGTTTGCAGTGTGTTTTCAGGGAATTACTTCCTTGTTCAATTCGGAAACTTTATCACGTATTTTATAGTAAAAATACTTGGAAGTTACTGTAAGAAAAACCAGTATATCCTTTTTTCCCACTAGCTTTAAAAGAACCCCTTTCCCTGGGCTCTAAGCTATAGGCACGAATAGTCAGGTATAGTGGTAAAAATGAAAATTTTAAGAATGCAAAGTGGATCTGAATCCTACACTCCAATAAAGGCCTTTATGAGTGTTTTATCAATATAATAATCACAGCACATAAAGAAAAGACTTTGGCTTCCTCTGTGTTTCTATTATATCTCTCAGCCTAAGCACTTCTTTCTAAATGAATCAGGGGAGAAAGAAGATGAAATATAAGGCAGATGTTTGCTGTGCTTGCACTCCAGGTGATTTCAACCTGCATTGTGACAATTTGTGAGGATATTCTAGTAAAGCACTACGCCCTAAACAGTCTCCAAGTGCTTTTTTGCTTGAGTTTCTTGAACTTTTCAGAAGAATAATTCTGATAAGGCACTCAAGAAATGTACAAACATAGTACTTTCTTAAAATCACATAAGAAATACTATGCATAGCAAGGAGGTGCAGGGCCGCCAAGAATCTTCTGAGTTCCAGTACAATTTGCTTTGGAATCTAACAGGAATCTAGCCTGAGGAAGAAGAGAGGTCTCCATCTCTGTGTCTGGTATTTGGAGGTTTTACTTGTTTTGCTTTAGCTTCGTGAAAAAAGTTCACCGAACACCTAGACCAGAACTGATTTTTTTAATGCTCCTTTTATGAAATTCCTTGATTTTTTTATACTGATTTTCCACAAAGTTAGACAAGGGCACAAAGTGAAAATATCAGCTAAATATTTTGATAATATCAAAGTAATATTAACTAAACTTTACAAGTATTTGTAGCATAACTAAAGAATAGTACCCATATGTTACATACAGGTTAACGCATAGAACAGTAAGAGAAAATTGTACAATAATTGTAATACAATATATCCTTTCAGTGGTAATAAAAGGGTAATATTAAACTATCACTGCGGTTGAAAGAAAAAGAATTCATGGTATTAGTAGTGTAATTAGTGCTTTACATATATTAGTTATATACATTGTAAGCATACTTGACTGTAGAACCACATTTCCCAAAGTGTGTTTCTTTTTTTTTTTTTTTTTTTGAATTGGAGTCTCACTCTGTCGCCCAGACTGGAGTCCAGTGGCCACTTCCGGCCACCGCAGCCTTGACCTGCTGGGCTCCAGCGATCCTTCTGCCTCAGCCTTCCAAGTAGCTGGAACTACAGGCATGCGCTACCACACCCGGCTGATTTTTGATTTATTGAAGAGATGAGGTCTCGCCAAGTTGCCCAGGCGGGTCTCAAACCCACCCAGTCTACCTCCTCAGTGGGAAAGGAAACCTGAAGGGGTACCTTGAGTCCCTGATCTTTCAATGTACTGATCTTTCTCTAACAGCCCCTACAGAAGATACTGAGCTCAGAATTTATTGAAGATGGCACTTGCCCTAGAATGATGACTCTCTACTGTCTGCTAACTGAAGACAAATGACAGCTCTCCCGGATGTTTGAAGGAATTCTGACAGCCATCCTCAGCACTTCCTCACTGAGGGCTGGCGGGAGCTCTCAGCCACAGAGGCTAGCAGACAGAGGTCCTGCACTGGCCTGGATTTCCTTCTTGCTTTGTCTGGGTTCTGCTGCTGTTCATGTCTGCCTTTTTTCTTTGTTCTTGTCATGCACCAGCTTAAGGATGCCTTGAAGTTGCCTTGATCATTTTCTATGGCTGCTTGATATAGTAGCCATTTCATTTATCATTCAGAATAGGATTCTTTTCAGACTAACTGGGAGGAAGTTCTATGAACAGTGAGGCTGGAACAGCAGGCATAAGCCAGGTATGTCCTGGGCAAACAAGCATGTTTAGTCACCTTCAATTGTTAAACCCATCAAAGTGCTATATAGAATCCTTATTAGCCTAGGGACAAAGGTGGGTCTACAGCTCCCTACATCTCTCTGGGTTTTCATGTGATTCCTGTGTTGTCTTCATTGGCTGGGTCAGCATTCTGAGGGCCTTCAATAGAGGAAGGGTATTTAAAAATCCTTTTGGTGGTGTGGGGTCATAGCACATAGGCAGTAAACATTAGGCCATTTATGGCAAATGAACAACACATGTGTTTTTAGTCTGGTGTTTCCTTAGGGGAGGAAATAAACCAGCTCCCAGGACAAGAGTAAACAAGATTAAGAGCTGGGACAGAGACTGGTGTGGGAAGATGTTGGCCTTGGAGCTGGGTGCCTTGTTCTTCTGACAAATACATATCAATGCAATTTAATTTAAAACTTAGACTCTTCTGTCTGATTTAAATATTCTCCCTCTTCTGAGCTCCAGCTCCTCCAGTGGGCTGGGATCAAACAGAGGAAAAAGGAGACAGCAAACATCTTTACCTGACTCACTGTGATTGAGTCCTCTCCTTGGTGGTTGCTGCTTCTCTGATATCACCAGCTCTTTCACCTTCCTTAGCTCTTCCTCTGGTAACGTAGTCCCCTGCCTCCTGCTTTTGGGTCACCCTTACCTAGCAGACAACCCTCTCAAGTAGAGAACCAGCAAGATTTCTCAAGCCCAGCCATCCTCTTCCCATCCTCTTCCATATTTGCATAACCCATGGAAAACCCATGGAAAACACCCATGTGAGTGACTCATTGAAAATCTGGAGGGAATATGTTCCAAGTTGAGTGAAATGAAGTACAAGGGACTCTGACAGAATCAAATTTATTCTTTTCAAGAGACAGATGGAGGCCAGTGTGACCAGGGCAGAGTGAACAGGGAAGTATCTGGAGAGGGGTTCAGAAAGATAGAAATAGATTCTGGCCAACTCATATAGGAAGTAAGGATTCTGGCAAGGGCTTTGGGATTCATTCTACTTGTCAACTTATACCAAGGGTCCTCAAACTACGGCCCGCGGGCCACATGCAGCTCGCCGAGGACATTTATCCAGCCCACGAGCTGTTTTTGCCGCCGCTGCCTATCCTGCCTAGCAGCCGACTCATCCAGGCCCGCAGTGCGCATGTGTGGAATGTGCACCGCACTCTCCGACTCCCCTCCTTCTCTCTGTCTCTCTCTGTCTCTCGACTCCTCCTCTCAGTAATCTCAGGAACCATGCACTCAAAATGGCAACCATCTTTGGCAGCACTTATGTCTGTGAACAGACTTTTTCCAGAATGAAACATCTGAAATCTCCAACCAGATCTAGACTAACTGATGCACACTTGTATCACTTGTTACGACTAGCAGTGACAAATATGGAACCGGACATTGACCATCTCATTAGCCAAAAGCAGGCCCATAGTTCCCATTGAAATACTGGTAAGTTTGTTGATTTAACTTTACTTGTTCTTCATTTTAGATATTGTATTTGTTCCCATTTTGTTTTTTCACTTCAAAATAAGATATGTGCAGTGTACATAGGAATTTGTTCATAGTTTTTTTTTAAACTATAGTCCGCCCCTCCAACGGTCTGAGGGACAGTGAACTGGCCCCCTGTTTTAAAAGTTTGAGGACCCCTGACTTATACAGTCAAAGGACTTTAAGTAAGGGAGCTGGTGGGCTGTAATAAGAAGCAGCATGTCATGAGATACTGTAGACTCCATGCCCAGGACCCACAGTGATTTTAGAGATCCACAAAAAATGTGTTAATTTCTTTTGAAATCACAAGAAAAATCTTTTGGGTCTAATACAATGTTTTAATATGTAATGTTAATATATTCAACTTTATACCAATGTAGCCATCAAATAGAATTTGTAATATTCTTTTAATGAAAGAAGGGACTTATGAAGGCAAAAGTGCCTAAGGCCCCAAAAGTCATAATGCAGCCCTGAAATGGGTTCCTATTTTACAATATCTCTTTGGATGCCAAATGGAGAATGGATTTTAGGCAGTGGAAATGGGAAAACCAGTAATCAGGGTAAGAAATGGAGGTAATTTTGCCTAGGGAAGTATAGAATATCGAATAGTGGCCATATTTGGAAAAGAGTATATATTTGAAAGTAGAGCCAACACGAAGATGTTGTGGTATAAAGAGGAATCAAGAATGTCTGTTAGGTTTGGGGCCTGAGCCCCCAAGTAGATTCCAGGTGCCGTGTGCCGAAATGGGAAAGACAACTAGGTTTGGCTGGGGAAATGATAGGTTTAAAATGTCTAATAGACACCCAAATGTCCTTGTCAAATATACAGTAGGACCTCTGATTGTGAAGGTCAACATAAGATTTCAGATCAGCTTGTAGATGGTATTTGAAGTCACAGAGTATGATAATATCAACTGGAGAGAGAATGAAGCTGGAGAAGGGAGGAAGAAGACTAAGGACAGAGTCCTGGTCTACCAAAGTTTAGAGGTTGGATTCAGTGGAGGAAGAGGAGGAGGAAGCGGCAGCAAAGAAGCTTGTAAAAAGCAGCCAATTCATTCAGAGGAAAACCAGGAAAATGTGGCCTCACAGGAGCCAAGAGAAAAAAGTTGGAAGCCAAGTTGAGAGAGGGAGGGATGAAGGGTGGAGAAGACCACGTTGTGTTTTAGTTTGTGTTTAGAGATGTCCCTCTGGCTGCAGTGGGCAAGATGGGTTGGATGGCAGGAGACCAGGGAGGAGTCTATTTAGTACTCCATGACAAGCAGAACCTGGCCTTGTACATCTCTGTTTGCCCACTGCCCAAGGGCAAGGCCCTTTGCACCAGGTGTGCTGTTATGCCTGTGCATGAGTGACTGATTAACTGAATCCTCCTTGGACAACTCTGCCCACAGGAAGTGTATGAGCCCAGGGCCAAATCCTACCTGGGGGAATCCAGGCTTCTACCAGGTCATAAAAACATGGGCTCAGGGAGGACCACTGCCATTCCCTCCTGCCTAGCCTGACATTTTATGAGAGGCAGAAAGTGCAGGATGACTCTTCAGGGTGGCATTTGTGTGTGTGTGTGTGTGTGTGTGTGTGTGTGTGTGTGTGTGTGTGTGTATCAAGTATGTAAAAATACTGAGTGCTCTCCTAGTCTTGATTTATCACTGCCCCTCGTCCTTAGGCTATTAAAAGTCTAAGGCGCTGTCTTCTATAAAGAGCAAGAACAGTTTTAAGTGGCATCAAGTTCCAATCCAGTGAAGCAAGACAGAAGTGTTTGCCTTGGAGAGAATGAGGAGAATCTCAGGAAATGAAATAAACAGAGTAAAACAGGGGGCTAGAATTCGAGCAGCAGCTGTGGGGATAGCAGCTCCCTCTTGCCATCAATTGAGTTGTCTTCTCAGAAAGACCTTCCCTGGCCACCTTCTCTGAAAGTTCAACACTCCCCAGCCCCCTGCCTGGGGCAGTTCTTATCTCCCCTCCCTGCTTTATTGTCTCTGCTTAGTGCTTATCACTGGCTCACACATTTTATATTTGTTTGGCCTTCTCTGCCAGTTGAATGTAATTTCATGAGGGTAGGGTTTTTGTATGTCATATCCCCCACACTTAGAACAGTGCCCGGCACATAGGTTCTCAACAAAGAATACTTTTCAAATGGATGATTGAATGGATGATCCCCAAAGGTTTGCCTAACCTAAAATACCATGATTCAGGATTACCTGAGCTTGCATATTCCTTGAGTCCAAACATATTCTGAAATAAAACTCTTTCGATGTCTTGTATTCTATTCTCTTCATCATGTATTGCATTGCTGTTGCTATTTGTGTGTCTGTCTCTCCTACTGGACCATAGACTTGGAAGAAAAGGGCCTGAATTCCAGTCTTCTCTGTCTTCCATTGTCTGTCCCAGGGTCTAGCACAGGAAATATTTGGTGAGAAAATGAATGGATGTCTGTGATAACTAAGCCTGGGACCCAGTGCCTCCTTCTCCCACATCTCACATATCATAAGATTACAACTTAAAGGTCTGTGCTGTCAGTCTCCTTCTCTTCAGCTCCTTGGCCACTGCCCAGATTCTGCTTTGTTCTCTCCCCTTCAAACGATGACGGCAGACTCCAAACTGAATTCCCAGCCTCCTGCTTCACCCACAGCTGCCCAAGGCATGTTCTGAAGAAAAGACCTGCTCAGGTCCCTTCTCTGTGTTTCCTATTGACTAGACACTGTTCACTAGAAGACAAAGTTTAGTTTCCTTGACCTTGAATCCAGCACCCTTCCAAAAATAGTGGTCAGGTTTACCCTCCATTACTCTCCAGAGTAATACGACATGGCATTCAACCAAGCGTACTGAACACACCTATGTTTTCACTTATAGTTGCTCAAGTTCACCTACCCTCTAGCTAGGTTGCCCTTCCCTCTTTTCTTCAATTATCCAGTCATTCCTTTATCCATTCAGAAATTGTCCTCAGGTTCTTCTCGGTGCCAGTCGCTGTGCTCACACTGTGGCTGCAGAGATGACTGTGACACATCCCTGTGCTCCAGGTGTTCTTGCATCTTCTCCTTTTAAGGTCACTCACTGTAGTCATGACTCTTGCTCTACCTCCCAGAGAGATGAGATTTGGTAACTACACTCTCCACAAAAATATCTTGCATCAGTGAAATGGAATTGTCACTTTGTAAATTGAACTAGTTGAATATTCCCCGTGCATTTTAATAAACCTTTGAGTTACTTTCCTGCTTGATTAGTACATGTCCTATCTAGGATTTACTAATATTTGCTCTACAGCAAGTTCTCTGGTTGAAAATGCCATATTTGGTAAGCCAACATATCCCAAGCATGACTAATATCCTCTGTGGATAAGCCATTCTGGGACATAAGGACATTGTCCTTTAAAAGTGCCATGTTTTACTACTCCGGGATAATTGCCAAACCAGACAAAATTAAAGTTAGAAGATCCCATAGAAATGCTACCATTTTGTTTTTCTATCCTTATAAGAAAAATGTGCTATTAGGAAGAATTCATTCAAGTCCTTCATTACATCTTTATTGAGCAGCTCTTTTATGCCTCACCAGGTTCTTCAACTTACTTAATGTTCACATCCTTTTCATTCCATCCATCTGAGTTCTCAAAAAGGTAAAATGCTATGAAGATCCATGTGGAAAAATTTTGACTTGAAAATTTGATTATTTATAGGACCTAGTTGTGTGAAAGAATAAAACATAACAGTTACACCATAGTCTATAAATCTACACATAAACATTTGTGATCCGATTTCTTTTCAGTTCATACATTTACAAATTTTTGCTTGAAAATATAGTTATTTGGAGTAAGAAAACTGCCCATTTTTGCTTGAAAATATAGTTATTTGGGGGTGAGGAAGAGGCTCTGGTTTTATTATTTGCATTATCTTCTGTGAACATTTATTTCCCTAGATGTTTTCCAATTAATTGATAGTATGTCTTGAACTGTGTATTTTGGGTTTTTTTTTACTCTGGAATTCCATAACCTCTTTGTATAAAGTGTTTGTTTTAGATGCCATTGTAAAGAATTTTTCTTTTGGAAATGTTTTTAATCTGTTCAGAGACTCAAGTTAATGATGAGGTTATTTTTAAACCCTCTAGATGGCTACAGTTGAGAAGATTAAAAACAAAGCAAGAAATTCTGTGAATGCAGATAGAACTTTTCTAAATGGCTAACTGGCATTTTTGAGACCAAACTCTATACTTCTATTGAAATGCCCAATACTTGTGGCTCACTGATTGTCACCATATTCTAGAAGGGGACAAAGAGACTTGTCTGGTGAACCTGAACACCAATTAGAGTTTCTTTTCAGGAGTATCACTATTCAACTCTCCTGTTTGCCACTAGCCAATGGTCTTCTTACAGTGAAAACCCATCAAAGAACCCTGCAGTTTCTTCACGAATTTGTTCTTGTAATGAATTTACCTTGTGTTGAGGCTAGTGGTGGGTCATTCCTTCAAAAAACTAACAAGCATGTACTGAATATCTGCCATGTGCCAGACACTTTTATGAGAGCTTTACTTTTACTTCTCACTATGAACCTGTAAAGTAGACGTTGATTTTTAGTTTCATTTCAGAGGTGGGCTAATTAGGGTAAAGTAACTTGACAAAAGCACATACCAGGATTAGGATCCCTATCTTAGCAGTCTGCCTTTAGAGTTCACCCTCCTGCTCCACTAATAGCAAGGAGCCATGGGACTACTGGGAACAGAGCCACTAGCCAGCCTCCTGGTTAAAGGAGAGGGGCAGCAAGGAAGGCAAGACAGAGCAAGAGATATGTGGTCTCCCTGATGGAAATGTTTAATCTTCAATTTCATCCCTATTAACAACTGGCTAGCATATACTGAGTTACCTAGGAAGAAGATAAACTAGGAAAAAAAAAATGCAAATATCTGCAAAGTTGTATTACAAACCTAAGAACTTTGTATCACCAGTACAAGCATAAAACAAATCATGCATGATTCTATTCACTTATGTATGCTAACCAAATATTATCAGATTTCCTTTATATTGTGTCACATCACATGTGTCTTTAATTAAAATCTGTTTCAAATGGCCAACATTTGAAGTTTCTCAAGTGTCTGGGAGAAGGCATCTAAAATTTTAAGATACACTGTTGTTTTTCAAGATAATATGATTCTGGTGGATTTTTATTTAATAAGTGTTTAATAACTATTTAGGAAGACTTTCCTCTCTAAGTAAAACACACGCACACAACCTGAAAAAAATGGAGATAAATTTGAAATATCACCTTGTTCTGTAGTTTTAGACTAACTCATCTCAGATTCCTTTATGCGTTGGAAAATATTCCTCAAAAAAAAATGTCACCCCGAGGCAACTTTTCTTTGCCAACTGACTGGCTTTTACTCATTCTTTGATTGCCCCCTAGTGGTTTGTTTAACTTATGGCTATTTCCAAAATGCTCATAAACAACTCTTGGTTGCTTTGAATATTTGTTTTTAGTTTTATCTTTTCCACACCTTCTCCCATTTGCACAGAGGGACCAAAGACAACATATTTGAATGACAGTGAGCAAGGTACAAAGTGGCCCGGACACTTTGTGATTATGAGTACATGCTATGGACCATGTTGGGGAAATCCTTCACCAGTTTGTGCTCTTTTCTTCTTTGTACTAGGCTTGCTTACTTGCCCAGTCCTCACTTTCTTCCTTTCTTTGTTAACCACCTACTGGGGTGATACCAGGTAATTTGGGGACATGACAATGGCTTACAGGCAGTGCTGTGCCTGGAAAATGCCGAGTAGACCTACCAAAAGCTGCCAGGCAGGTGTACCACGCTCTGACCCAAATCAACAAGTCGGCATAGTCGCTAGATGACTTCATCAGTTTCAGACTTCTTGACTCATTCTGGGTGACTGAGACTGTGACTCACTGGCCCAACACTTGAGCATCATCTAAATAGGACGAGGAATATTTGAAATTCTGCAGAAAGCCAGGAAGAGGCCAGGCCAGCCAAAGACTTGTCCCTCTGCAGAATGCTGGGTCCTGGCCACTGCACCCAAGAGACCAGAACCAGGAAAATCAGTGCAACACATATTATGAATCCAAAACCTTCTTTAATAAACAATAACAACAAAAACAATTATTGGCTCAATTCTATAAGTAAGGGTATCAACAAAGTTTTTAGACGTAAAATGGTTTTATTAAAGGATTCACTCTGTCACCCAGGCTGGAGTGCAGTTGCAGTGGTGTAATCATAACTCACTGTAACCTCAAAGTCCTGACTCAAGCGACTTTCCCACTTCAGCCTCCTGTGTAGCTGGGATTACAGGCACATGCCATCATATCGGGTTAATTATTTTATTTTATTTTTTGTAGAGGCATGGTCTTGCTAAATTGCCCAGGCTGGTTTCAAACTCCTCACCTCAAGCAATACTCCCACTTCAGCCTCCCAGAGTGCTGGAAATACAGGCATAAGCCACTACATCCAACAGAGGATCTTTCTTTTCATGCAAAATAATGTCCGTAGAATGGGACTATTAATTTCTTCTTGACAAGCTTGTGAGAATTAGCAATAGTGAGTGTAAAGTGACTAGTGAACTATCAAGAACATTGTAGTAGTTCGTTCATTATTCATTCATTCAGCAAATATTAAATAAGCACCTATTATGTGCAAAGCGCCCAGTTAGGTAAAACTGAAAGACATGTGCCCTTGTGTAATTTGCATGGTCATTTCCAATTCCACACCCAAAAGAGATAATGTAAGAGAAAAATGATTACCATCTTTTAGGGACTTGTAGTGTCCTATAGAAGAAGGAATGTTATGTTGTATGTGACTGTAGAAAACAGAACTAAGACCAATGGGTAGACTTTCAAGGGCAGCTGCTTTCCTTCAATGACAGGAAGACTCTGGTTATAATCAGCACTGACCAGGAATGGGGTGGGGCTGCCACTGGGAGCAGAGGGTCACAGGCTGGGGTAATTCTGTCAGTGGAAGAATTTTGTAGAAAATTTAGGGCCTAGTACCAAGGATCTGTGCAGTGTGGGAAAGGAGTGACTGCTTGGAGCCCATGCTTTCTTCTGCCTCTTAATTCCAAGATGCTGAAACTAGGATGGAAAGCCAAGGCCATTGGTCAGAATCAGGGTTGAGACTGGAAGGGTGGTGGAGGAGTTTACGTGCAGGATGCTCACTGACTACAGATGAATTGGAGCCACAGATTCCTGTCATCTTCTGCTTCTGGGGATCAAGCACCTCCCGTGTGGGCCTTTCCAGCCTGAGGGTAGGGACACTCCACCAGGAGATGGGGACAAGTTACCCTAAAAGAGTGGGGAGGCTGTGTCTGGCAAGCAAACAAAAACATAGAGGGAGAGGATAATAATTATACATACAATTTATTCTGTTCCTTTTTTTTTTTTTTTTTGAGTTGGGATCTCACTTTGTCACCTAGGCTGGAGTGCAGTGACATGATCACAGCTTACTGTAGACTCGACCTCCTGGGCTCAAGTGATCCTATGCCTGGCAAATTTTTGGATTTTTGTAGAGATGAGGTCTTGGTATGTCCCCCAAACCTGTTCTCAAATTCCTGGGCTCAAGCCCTCCTCCTGTCTCCACTCCCAAAGTGCTGGGATTATAGGTATGAGCCACCCCACCTGGCCTGTTCCTGTTTCTTTTACCTTAATATTTCTAATCTGTAATAACACCATGAAAAGTGGATATGGTTAATCCCATTTTACAGATGAAGGAACTGAGGATCTGAGAAGTTAACTAATTAATTTAAGACTTTTTTTTTTAGTAGTGAAGCACTTGAACAGCTATTTCTGTGCTTCCTGTACTTCAGATGCCTTCCTAATGAGTAGAATGAGGCCTGCCTTCCACCCCTGCCCTAGACCTCGGCTCTCCTACTGTGAAAAGAGAGAGAGAGATGGGCTCAATAATTTCTAATTCGATTCAACCACCACCTCCTGAATACTTACTAGGTTCCAGAACCAGCTCACAGTGGAGATAGCAGAATGGAGTAGAGAGTGGCCTGCCCTCACAGAATCCGCAGAAGAATAACGGAGGTAAGTTCATAAACAGATCATCACAGAGTGATGACTGATGCTTAAGTCTCTTCATGTTTCCACACTCTGTGATTTATTTCAATGGAGCAAAGGAATGTCACATTGGTTTCGTCAAGATTTCAGAGCAAGGGGCTTTGGGGAAGAGGATCTGAAGCTAATAGAGGACCCTGTCCAGGAGAAGGGGCGGGGAATTGAGAACAGTGGGCAGGGTCTTTGAGCTCAGACTCTGATGGAACTCACTCTTTTCTTTGAGATTTCTAAGCTTACAAAACTCAATAAGCAATGACCAAGCACTGGGGCTATCTGACCCTCTTTAGGGATGCCTAGATTACCTAGATCGTTTGACTTAAATCTCAGTTTTTTGTTGTTGTTGTTGTTTTTTGTTTTACCATGTTTCTCCTCCCAATTCCTGCCTAGAATCCTAGCCCACAGTGGGTGCTATGTATGGGCACTGTGTCGAGACAGAAATGTGGGTGCCAGGCCTGCCAGGGTGTTAATTTAATTGAATATGGTTCCTTGACTCTGTCTCTGCTATGAAGTATTACTAACCCAATAAAGCCATTTTTCTGAGTCTTTGCAGAGTGAGATAGTGAAGCCATCACTTCCCTCCGCTGGCATGAGCAAATGGGGCTGAGATGACAGTTAAGTGTCTCCATCAAAGAGCAACTCTACATACAGATTGGCATAACCAATGAGTTCCCAAAACAGAAGAAGATGCAAGCCCCCTTCAGTCTCCAGCAACTGTGGCCCGAATTCTTCTAGGGAGTAACAGCTCCATGGCATCACTGAATCTGGGAATCTAAATATTAGCTCTAGGGGATTCTGGAAGACTGCAATCATAAATGACATCCTGATTTTGTACTCCCAAGTACAGGTCATTCACTGTGTTTATTGACACAGAAGAGAATATTATGTCTCCATTACTCTTTATTCCTTAAATTTTCTCTTCCAACCTTCACTTTCCATGTATCTATTTATCTTTTTTCTTAATCTGGCATGTGAATTTTATAAAATATTTCTTGTGCTCTCCTCCCATAATGATTCTGAGCATCACCCTCATAAGTATATACTTTTACAATTATGTATTGCTCTTCACAATTCATAAAACACATATTCATGATTTTATGACTCCTCCCAAAGCCCATGAAGTCAATAAAGCAGTTATTTTATGCATTTTGCAGGTTTTAAAACTGCAGGCTAAAGAAATTAAATCATTTGCTCCAGGCTTCTGAGCTCAGTAATTGAACTTGGACTTGAATTCAACCTTCCTAATGCTGAACTCTGTTCTCTATCCTACAGCAACAAGGCCCTGCATTTGGGCTGTGGCAGACCTTACTCAGGACTTAGACTCTTCTTTAATAAAACTTTATAAATTTAAAATACAACCAAATGGTAAGATTTATAAGACAAAATGTGTATATTAAAAGAAAATTACATATTTGAATGCTAAATAAACTATGGTGCAAAATTCCTCCTCCCCCAAATTTTCAAAATGGATTAACATCACTAGTCATTATTCAGCTTTATGTAGTAGGTGCTCAGTAAATATTCTATTGAATGGGCAGGTGAATGAGTGAATAGATATAGGACTGGCCACATTCTGAACCCTGGAGACAGCAGTGAACAGGACAGGTAGGTGCCTCGTTCCTCGCCACTCACAGTCAAGTGGATGAGACAGACCTCACACAAGTAGTCTCACTTATGTCTGATGAGTGTAATAATGTTAAAAGAAGCATCTGCTCCAAGGGCACAGAGCAATGAAATCTAATCTAGTCTAGGGATAAGGGCGGGCCACCTTGAGGAAATACTGTTTGCTCTGAGACCTAAAGGCTGAGTAGGAACTGTCCAGAGGAAGACAGTAGTGGGACAGGTGGGGAGTGTTTTGAGCAGAGGGAACAGCATCAATAGTAAGCATGAAGCTCCAGAGGTGAGGAGAGCACCATGTGTCTAAGGAAAGCAGAGAATTTTAGTGTCAGTGCAGAGTAGCTGGTGGGTGGGTGGAGTGATGCCAGGTGGGCCTGAGGGTAGGCAGGACATTGCAGACCATGGTAAGGAGCTAGGGTTATATGCTGAAGAGACTTCAGAAGGAGACTAATCTGATCCTGTTTGAGGTTTTAAAATTATCACTAGAAAGAACAGATCAGAGGGGGCAAGACTGGAGCTGGAAAACCACTAGATCACATCATAGATTGTCTTAAAAGCAAGGACTTTGGAATGAGCAGACCTGGGAAATGAGAGCAAGGAGGGTGGGGTCCTGGGCAGAAGCAGCAACAAAGGCCTGGGGCTTTCCAGAAAGGGTGAGCCATTCCCAGTGCTCCAACGCAGGTGTAGGGAGGGGCAGTAGAGTTGAGGCTGGAAAGGTGTACTGAGGCTACACTGTGGAAGATCTTGAGTGCCAGGTTAGGCTTGCTTAGATTTGATTCTATAGAACATAGGGAGTCACTGAAGCTGTTTTACCAAGGAAGTAGCTGGAGCATATATAAGGTTGATAAAAATCCATGAAACTTGTTTTTGAGTTATTGATAGCCATCCTGACTGGAGTTAGATGCTGAAGAGGATGCGGGGAATACTTCTACACTGTTGGTGGGAGTGTAAACTAGTACAACCTCTGTAGAAAACAGTTTGGCGATTTCTAAAAGATCTGAAAATCGACTTTCCATACAACCCCGCAATCCCTGAGGAACTCAAATTACTCTATGCAAAGATACCTGAACACGCATGTTTATTGCATTATTGTTCACAATAGCAAATCATGGAACCAACTGTGCTGCCCATTGAAAGAGGACTGGATAAAAAAAAAGTGGTACATATGCACAATGGAATATTACACAGACACAAAGAAGGACAAAATTATGAACTTCACAGCAACTTGGATGGACTTAGAGTCTGTAATACTGAGTGATCTATCACAGAAACAAAGAATTGAATATGTTCTCACTCATAAGCAGACCTTGAACAATTATTGCACAATACTATAAGAAAGGGTTTGGCAGTAGTGGCAAACTGCCAGGGAAGGGAGGGCACACCTCATCAACAAGGGTACCCGCATAACGAACATTTGTATACCTAACCCTGAATTATACCCCATATCTTTAAAACAAAAATTTTTTAAAAATCCATGAAACATGATAATAGTTTTTGCTTGCATATTAGAGTCCACCAAGCATTTTTATATAACCTTGTGTTAATACTTTTATAATTATTAATAAGAGCTACTATTTATTAAGTGCCTAATATTTGTCTTGTGCAGAGCTAGGTAAGGCCTCTGCATATGTTATCTCGTGCAATTCTCACCTCCTTTTCTTTGCAATATTTTTAATCACAATTTTAGATTTTTTTTAAAGACTGGAACTGAGAGATACTGACTCCTCCAGGGACCCACAGGTAGTAATAACACAATGGTGACTCCAAATGGTCAAGATGTTCTATCTATTTTGCCCGTAAGTACATTCCTTGCAGTCTTCAAGCCTTTAGGGGACAATAAAAGCATTTTAACTGAAAAATAGCAACAAACATAAAATGCAATAGCTCTAGCATATTGCATGAAATTTTCAAAAGGTAAACAAATAAAAATCGAAATATCTATAGGTATATTGACTTTATAAAGTCAACTTTATTGTTTATTATTTGTTGAGATTTTCATTACATTTGCAAATAATTTAAGGTTAGATTTTCTCACATCACATGTATACAAGCCCGTTTTGCATTGCTATAAAGGAATACCTGAGGATGGGCAATTTCTAAAAAAAAAAGATTTATTTGGCTCACAGTTCTGCAGGTTGTATAAGATGCATGGCACCAGCATCATGGCGGAAGGCAAAGGGGAACAGACTGTCACATGGCAAGCGAGGAGGGAGCAGGAAAGAAAGGAGGAGGTGCCAGTTTCTTTAAAGAGTCGAGTCATTGCCTCAGGAGGGCACCAAACCATTCATGAGGGATCCATCCCTGTGACCTGAACACCTCCCACATGGCCCCCCACAATGTTGAGGATCACGTTTCGGCATGAGATTTGGAGGAGACAAATATCTAAACTATATAAACATGCTTTTCAGAGAATGCATAAGCATTTCCCAGAAATTACGAGCAATCATAAAGTCAATAAGGAACTTAAAACCCAGTAATTCCAAAAGCATAATTATTTAAACATTTGTTAAAAACATATGTGATATACCTGTCCATTTTAATATGCTTGATGTCAGTTACAAAAAAAATGAGAGTGCCTGGGTTCTGTGATGGTTAAAACAGACCCTGACAGATGGAACCAGCCCAACTGTGGGCTTCTCATTTTAGAGAACTAAGCTGAGTGGTATTATTCAGTTAAGATATTTTTAGGATGGTCTTTGAGCTCAAATAGCTAAAAAGGAGGGAGGGAGAGAAGAGAAGGAGACATAGGAAAGGCACAAAGAAAGAAAGGTAGGGAGGGATGGAGGGAGAAAGAAAGAAAGAAATTTTGTTTGAAGTTAACTTTAGTATGGCTGCTGTCCTCAATGGCAGCACATACCCTTGCTAAGTGGAAAGAAATAAGCTTGTAAGATAGGAGTCAGGTCCCACGTAGGTTTGGCAATTACGTAATTTACTTTCCTAGCTCTTGTACACGATGCCGTAGCCATTCAGACACCATATAGGTACTGGCATTAATCAACACCCCTTGGTAATGCTGGGGAAGGTTTTACACAGGATAATTTACAAAGCTGTCTTCATGACAGAGAACAGGGAACAAAGAACGTAGTGGAAAGGGCAATGGGATTGAACATCAGCTCTGTGCAACTTCCAGATTAAGGGAGACTAAAGTCATGACAACTCAAAGTAACACATAACCCTGGATCAGATCTTTGTGTGAGGAGGAAATAGTCATAATGGACATAATCAAGGCAATTTGAATATGGACTGTAATTTATAGTGTTAAGTCAATGTTAATTTACTTATTTTGATAGTGAATCTCTTGTTTCTGGGAAAAGAGCTCTGAAGTATTGAGTAAAGAAACCTATTTGTTACCACAGTGATGATAATAATAGTTCTTAAAGGAAATGGGACACTCTCTTGCTGGAGGCTGAAGATGTGGTGAACTTCTCTCTTTGTATCTGGGGATTCTCCACTTCCTGAACCCCTAACACCTACCATATCCACAACTGCCAGAGAGCAAAGACTGAGAAAATCCTAATTCCTGTCATGATATGACTTGCTGTTGAGGAGAGTGAGTGGAGATGTTCCAGATTTGAAGGGTGGTGACCAGAAATTCAGACATTCAAGGCAGTACAAGGAGGTCACTTGATCCTAACAAGACGGGAATTGTCAATGACAGGAATTTTCTGGAAGTAGAGAGGCAAGATAGGCCATTTTAAGGAACACCTTCTGTGAAAGGCATCAACAATCTCAGAGCCATCAGCACTTAAGTGGTTGTTAACTCACCCTGCTTAAAGGAGTGCCATAAAGTAATTAAACCATGGTCATCTTCAGGGGAATGTGCTAAGTACTGCAATTGATCTTTCTAACTCCCATTTTACTGATGAGGAGATAGGCTCAGAGCTCATAAGCTACTCCTCCAAATTCACATAGCCATTGGGTGGCAGAATAGTGCCCTAACTCAGTTGTCTAACTCCTATGTCCAATCATATCTCAAGCTATTTTGTGTGCAGTGAAAAACGAGAAGTGGTCAGATGTGCATTTGAAAACTAGTCTTAGAGTACTAGGGCAGCAATCCAGAAACTCCTAGGAAGAAGAAGAGAGCTGGGATTTCTCTTACAATGTTGAAGATTGTCTAGAACTGAAACTAGAAAACTGGAGTCCACAGCGACTGTGTTCCATAGGGGGAAATAAGCCTCAAGCACTGGCTGAGACTCCTGCATGGTCATTGCTTGGACAGTTTCCAAGCCACAGGGTAAACAAGAACTTGGGTGAGGCCTTTTGCTGTGAAAAACAATGAGTGTATTGTCAAAAGTATGAGGTCTCATTCTCCTACCTGTCCACGCTCCAAGAACTGATGAGGTTCACTTATCTGCATATCCTCAGCCAGAGACCCAAGGATGCTAGCCAGGAGAAAGACTCTTGCAGTCTTACTGTATGGCAACAGATAGATCACCCATATATTTTGAATTCCTGTTCAAAATATATTCACCAAACTTATATGAAGTGCTTACTGTGTACCAGACAATGAAATAGATGCTGACGTGGAGTATAGCAATACTTAAAATGGGGCCTCTGTGTGTGTTTCAGAGTGGGATGGATGGATGGATAGATAGATAGATAGATATAGATAGATAGATAGATTGATAGATAGATTATTGATAGATGGCTAGATATAGTTATATAGATATATCTACAACACTCTGAGTTAAATATGATTTTTATCATCTCTAATGTATACCTGTGGAATTTGAAAACCTGAAGCTTGGTGAGGGAACCTAGGTTATGTGTCCATATCACATCACACTAAACAACAAAACTAAGATTTAAAAGCAGATCGATTTCACACTAAAGCCCAATGCCTAGCACTCAACATATAGGGGCTGACAGATGGTGTAGAGAGCAATTGAGAACATTATTTTTGGAAGAAAACCAACTGGGTTTGAATGACAGCATCGTTTTCTAGTTGTGTGATCTTGGGCAAATTCCCAACCTCCCTGGGCCTCAGTTTTCTCATCTATAAGATGTAAACAATGGCAATATCTGCCCCATAAGCACATAGCACAATATAAGGCTGAAATGAATTAATAAATGAAGGATACTTAAATGTACTACAAAAGTGTTTTCTATGTACAGAGAATACAAAATCTGAACAAAAGACCTCAAGCATTAAGCAGGGCAGGAAACAGAGCTAAAAGAGAACTGGGACCAGAAGAACAAGACAGGCATCAGGAAATGGAATATGGGCCATTAACACTGACATGTTCAACTTCAGATCAGGAAGGGCAAGATAGATAGGGATAGAGGCTTGAAATAAGATTGGTTTTAAGGAAATAAATTATACTAACATTGTCAGAGATTATGTGTAAAGTATTTTTCTCACCATTCTAGATATGTTCAAAAAGAGTTCATTTGGAAGAAGGAACCCCATTTGTCTGAACAAAATGAAGTCACTCTTTTATGTATGCACATTTCCTTCCTGGGCACATTCCCCATGATGAATTAACTGGCAATGGGCTTTTATCCCCACCATAAACTACTAGAAAACGAGACAGAATATCTGAAACAAATGTTTTTAGACAATTGATAATAGGCAGCATAAGACTGTGAGCCTTAAACAGAGAAATAGGTGAGGTGAGCTCTATGATCACCTTGTTTTCATACCGGAGATACTTTCTAGACCATTATACTTGATAGAGAAACCCAAGCACAGTATGACCACCTTGATGAGTTGAGAAGTCAGAGATCATAGAAACTGAGGTGGCTAGAATTTGTAGGGCAAAGTATGAGAGAGTAGGATGATATGCAGGAAAAGAACCATATAAATTATCTGTAAGCTGATATGGCATCACTTCCAGGATATATTGTTAAATTTAAAAAGCAAAACAAAAGCAAAGGGCAAAGCAGTATATATAGTATGCTATGCTTTTGTCTGTGTGTAAGAATTAAGAGAAAATAAAACATAGATGTATCTCTTGTTTAAAAAAAATTTACAGGAAAAAGGCACCATAAATCTATATAAGATCTCCTTGAACTGGTTACTGAGCAATAAGCCAGGCATACATAGGGAGAAATTCCATGAAGCCAAACAAAGAACAATTAAGGAGCTGTGAGCCAAGCAATTCCCAGAACTAACAGCTGGGAGACATTTGAATTCTAATTGGTCAGAGAGGAAATATATCACTGAGCACTAGAATATTCAGTAGAACCTATGAAAGGATTATGGCTCAGTAGTAGGGCTAAACTAGCCCTAGAATAAAGGATACTCTAGAACTACTCTGATAACTGCTCGATAACAAGCATCAAAAGACTTAAAATAAGCAACAGGTAATTTATCTGTCTGCCAGAACAAAATCAACACTCCTTAAAGGAAGGCAAAATCAAGCACTAAACAATGTGATACATACACAATGTCCAGCATTCAATCAAAAATTAATAGACAGACAGAACAGAAGAAGCTGTTACAATCAGAAATCTATAAAATTGTTGCCTACAGAGGTTCGGGGGGTGGTAAAGAGGTGACCCTTGTCTGGGTATACTTTTAAATATAGTTTTGACTTTTGAAAGCATGTTAATGTTTTACATATGAAAAAATACAATTGAATAAAAAAGAACAGGGAAAAAATACTAAAACAAAATACAAACAAAAACCCAACTGTATTTAACATGATTAACATAATTATTTTTTAAAAAAAAAGAAAACCAATCCAAATAACTTGACACTATATTTTGACTATATAATCTCAGTCTAGGGGAAGGAATTGCAATTGAATCTTAAACTTTTTTAGTAAGTATGTTTTTTCATAGTCATATGGCTAATTTGAAACTGTTTTGTGTTTACATTAGGACTGAGAAACTCCCATTATAAAATGGGCAAAAGATATGAACAGACACTTCTCAAAGGAAGACATCCGAGCAGCCAACAGACACATGAAGAGATGTTCAACCTCACTAATCATCAGGGAGATGCAAATCAAAACCACACTGAGATACCACCTAACTCCAGTCAGAATGGCAATTATTAATAACTCAAAAAATAACAGAAGCTGGAGAGGGTGTGGCAAAAAGGGAACACTTCTGCACTGTTAGTAGGAGTGCAAACTAGTGCAGCCTCTGTGGAAATCATTGTGGTGATTCCTAAAAGCTCTAAAAATTGACCTTCCATAGGACCCCGCAATCCCCCTACTGGGAACCACTGGGAATCACCCTGAAGAACTCAAATCACTCTATAAAAAAGATATCTGCACACACATGTTTATCGCAGCATTGTTCACAATAGCAAGAACCTGGAATCAACCATGCTGTCCATCAAAAGAGGAATGGATTTTAAAAATGTGGTACATATACATGATGGAATACTATGCAGCCATAAAAAAGAACAAAATCATGAATTTTGCAGCAACCTGGATGGAACTAGAGTCTATAATACTGAGTGACCTCTCACAGAAACAAAAATCTGAGTATCACATGTTCTCACTCATATAGTGGACCTTGAACATCAATGTAATACTATAAGAAAATTACTGACAGTGGTGGGAAACTATGCAGGGGAGGGGAAAGGAGATGGGATTAATGGTAGTAAATATCTGTCTGGGGATGGGGAGACACCTCTTATCAACAAGAGTGCTTGAACGAAGCACATTTGTATACCTAACCCTTAACTGTACCCCACAATATCATAATAAAAAATATTAATTATAAAAAAAAGACTGAGAAACTGTAAAAATATTTGGTATTGTTGAGAACCAGGTTTCCCTTTGAGGAAGAGGGGAAATTCAAATATAAAATGGGAAAGGTAAGAACTCTATGAGGTTAAACTGGAATTGGAAGTATCCATAGAAATCATGATATATCTATATTCATATATATCCATACCTCTCTTTCTCTTCATATATATGACATATTATCATACATATAATATATACATAAATAAAGAATATATATGTTCTATATATAAGATATATAGTCTAGTTCTATCTGCTGAAAGAACCTAGAGGCAATAATTCTCCAATGAACATACTTAGTGCCCAAGTCCTGGGCTTTTTATCTAATAATTAAAGGTAACCATGAGTCCTAGAAGAAATATCTTACATCAGAGCCGGGTATGGAAGATACAAAATGAGCTTAGAACATCTTGTGGGCCAGAAAGTAAAGATGTGATCATAATAACAACAACAATAACAACAGAGAGGAGTTCCAAGATGGCCACTGGAGAGTAGCTGACTTGCACCTCTCTCACAGAACAGATAGGGGAGGACAAATCTAGTCACCAGTAAACTCTGACAATCTAAGCAGATTTGGATAGAGGAGGCACCCTGCATCCTGCAGAGGACTCTTGGAATGAATCGGGAACAAGGAGAAGAGAGTTCAGGTGACCAACATTGGAGTCAGTGGAGGTAAACTCCTCTGGGTGCCAGGTTTGCATAGGATCTACAGTCCTATCTTATATGTGAGCGGGGGTGATGGGCTCCTGACATGGTTTAGGTCAGTTTCCCCTCCCCCAGCAGCACGGAGGAAGACTTGGTTAGGGCACGGCGGTGTGCTGCTAGAGCCTACATGGAGCTGGCAACCCACCCATGCTCAGAATGCCAACCACCAGTCAACCCCCAACAGTGCATTCCTGCTGGCAGTGTTTTGTGGCTGGCACCCAGGTCGAGAAAGCTCAACTGCCAGTTGTACTCACTTAGTGCCTGCTGGCAGTATCTGGCAGCCAGGCGTCCGCATCAGACCAAGAAAGATTGCCCACCTCACACACCCAAGGGAAGGGTCCCTCTACCACAGGAAATCTACTGCTTTTAAGTTCTGAGCATGGTCTTCGATGGGGGAGGGCAAGTTGTGAAAGGCATCTGGAGGCCCTGTTTCTCAGTGGGAGCACTTCTGGGTTGCAAACAGCACCAAAACTCTGGCAGTGCTTCCAGAAAACAATCTAGCCACTCTAACCATGAGAAAAATTATGAAACAGAAAGTCTCTTTGAATTCTGGGCACTGTCCAGCAAGAGTGGCGGAGAGGGAGTAAATACCCCTCTCACCCCCATGAAATATTTTGAATGACAGAAAATGCCCCAGGGAGGCTAGACTGTATCTAACTACAAAATGAAAAAAACCAAAAAATAATAATAAAAAAAGAAGAGTTGTTTCTCATAGATGAGAAAGAACCAGCAGAAAAACACCAGCAATCCTCTAAGCCTTGAAGAGGCATTAACTACAAAAGAACCTCCCAGTCCCCAAACAATGGATCCATTCAGAATGACCTGTCCCTGAGGATAGACACATAATTCAGACAATAGATGGTGAAAACAATAAGGAAAACCACAAGAAGTTGGAAGCAAAGATCACCCAGGAAACAAAAGTTGTGCAGAAAGTAAAAGTTGAGCTGGTCAGTATAAGACTGGTACAATCTGAAATCCTGGAAATGAAGAATTCTCTCCTGGAATTTCAAACACCAATAACAGGCCTAGGGAACAGAATTGACCAGGCAAAGGTAAGAATCTCAGAGTTTGAAGATCAAAATATTAAGCTAACCCAGTTTGACAAATACAAGGAGAAAAGGTACAAAATGAATGAGCACACACATGTTTATTGCAGCATTATTCACAATAGCAAAAACATGGAAACAACCATGCTGCCCATCGAAGCTGGACTGGATTAAAAACAAGTGGTACATATATACAATGGAATATTATGCAGCCATAAAGAAGGACAAACACATGGACTTCACAGCAACTTAGATGGGTTTAGAGTCTGTCATATTCAGTGATCTATCACAGAAACAGAGAACAGAGTACTATATGTTCTCATTCATAAGCGGACTTTGAACAATTATCATAATACTATAAGAAATTGGTAGTAGTGGGAAACTGCCAGGGGAGGAGGGACCCACCTCAATAACAAGAGTACCTACATAAAGAACATTTGTAGACCTAACACTGAATTTAAAGATTGTACTCCACATCTTTAAAATAAAAAAAAAAAATTAGAAATGGAAAAAAAAAAATGAGTAAAGCCTAAAAGAGGTGTGGGACTATTTAAAGAAATACAATACAATTGATTGGTTCCCTGAAACAGAAGGGGAACATGAGAATACCTTGGAACAAGACTTCCAAGAGGTCATTCAAGAAAATTTCCCATCTGACTAGAAAGGTGACCATCCAAATGCAAAATGTTCAGAGAATCCCTGAAAGGCATTACATGAGAAGATCATTTTCAAGACACATAGCAATCTCCTCTACAAAGTAAGCATGAAAGAACTTCTAAAGTCAGCTAAAGAGAAGGGAAGACCCACCAGAATTGCAGCAGACTTCTCAGGAGAAGCCCAACAAACCAGAAAGAACTGAAGTGCCATCTTTAGCATTCTCAAAGATAAACAATTTCAGTCAAGAATTTCCTACCCCACCAAGCTAGGCTTCATTGGTGATGGAGAATTGAAATCATATCCAAACATTCAATCCCTAAGAGAAAATATCACTCCCAGTCAGCCCTTCAGAAGATGCTTAGAAAAATTTTGAGTACAGAAACTAAAGAATGGTTCTCCCATCACAAAAGCATAGGCAAGCACAGAGTTAACAGAGCATACAGATCATCCACAACACCTAAAAAACAATTTTTTAATAAAAAAAAGAAGGAAGCAAAGCAACCTCTTAAGAACCTTATGACAGGGATAAACACTCATAGATCAGTAATTAACTTGAGCATGAATGAATTGAAAAGGCATAGGATGCGCACTCTCACTCCTCCTATTCAACATAGGAGAACACTCAGGCAAGAACACTAGCCAGAACACTCAGGCAAGAGAAGGATATCGGTCCTAGCCAGAACACTCAGGCAAGAGTAGGATATCGGTGTCCAAATAGGAAAACAGGAAGTTAAGTCATCCCTTTTTGTGGACAATAGGATTCTTACCTAGAGAACTCTAGAGAGTCTGTCAAAAACCTCCTTGCCCTGATAAACAACTTTGGTAAACTCTCAGGATACAAAATCAATGTGCTAAAGACAGTTGCATTTTTACACACCCAAACAAGCAGTTTGCAAACCAAATAAAAAACACAATTCAATTCACAATAGCCACACACACAAAAAAGTTAAATACTTTGGCATTCAGTTAACCAGAAAAGTGAAAAGCCTTTATAATGAGAACTGCAAAACACTGCTCAAAGATATCAAGGATGATACAAACAAATAGAAAAACATTCCATGATCATGGATTGGAAGAATCGAAATTGTCAAGATGTCTGTCCTACTCAAGGCAATTTACAGATTCAATGCAATCCCTATCAAATTGCCAATATCATTTTTTATAGACCTAGAAAATACAATACAGAATTTCATATGGAAACCGAAAAGAGCATGAATAACAAAGCAATCCCTAGTAAAAAGAACAAAGCTGAAGATATCACACTTCCAGACTTTAAACTTTATAACAAGTCTACAGTAATCAAGACAACATGGTGTTGGTATAGGAATAGGCACATAAACCAATGGAAAAGGACAAAGAATCCAGAAATAAAAATACTGCTTCTCAACCAACTCATCTTTGATAAAGCCAATAATAAATATTGGGGAAAGGAAACCATATTTAGCAAACAGTGCTGGGAAAACTAGCTAGCCACATGTGGAAGAATGAAACTGGACCAATACCTATCATCATATACAAAAGGTAATTTTTCAAAATGGATCAAAGACTTAAATGTAAAACCTCAAACTGTAAGAATATTAGAAAAAAACTTAGGGAACACCCTCTTTGACATCGGAGTAGGCAATGAATTCATGGTCATGTCCTTAAAAACAAATACAACAAAAGCTAGGATAGACAGATGGGACCTTATCAAACCAAAAATTTTTTGCACAGCAAAAGAAATCATCAATAAAGAGATGACCCACAGAATGGAAAAAATATTTGCAAGCTATGCATCTGACAAAGGCCTAAGATCCAAGATCTACAAGGAAATCAAACAAATTGAAAGAAAAAAAAAGTAATGCCATTAAAAAGTGGGCAAAGGACATGAACAAACACTTCTCAAAGGATGACATACAATCAACCAACACTCACATGAAAAAATGCTTAGCCTCACTAATCATCAGCCTCACTAATCATCAAAAATTCAAATCAAAACAATAATGAGATACCACCTAACTCTGGTAAGAATGGCTATCATTAATAAGTCAAAACAAAACAAAACTGGTGCCGGTGTAGCTATGGAGAAAAGGGGTCACTTCTACACTGTGGTGGCAATGTAAGCTAGTTCACCCTCTATAGAAAGCAATGTGGCATTTCTCAAAGAACTAAAATTTGACCTTCTGTATGACCCAGCAATCTCTCTCCTGGGAGTGTTATTCAACCATAAAGAAGGATAAAATTGTGGCCTTCACAGCAACTTGGACGCAGCTGGAGATCATCATACGAAGTGAACTATCACAGAAGCAAAGAACTGAATACTGCATGTTCTCACACATAAGTGGGCCCTGATTACTGGTCACACTAGTGACCAATGCAGAGGCTGGGCACTGCTGGGAGGGAAGGACAGGAGTAGGGAGAAGGGGATAGGGTGTTGGGAGCCAGCCTTGGAGGCCCGCCTGATTGACAAAGTCCAGGTGCGCTGAGAACCCCCGGCAGCAAAGCTAGTCCGGACAGCTGAGGTCCTTCTATCTTCCATCCTTGCTGTTGGTACAACTGAAAAATTCTGTACAGTCGTGAAAGAAAAAAATGACATGTTTATGCAAAATACTCACAACTAACCTGAAAATGTCATGATTCATTTTTCTATTTTCCCACTATACCGCTTGGCCTTTTCTAACATATACCAGGGTTAAACTCTAAAACACATCAAAAATACTTTCTTTCACTTAGTTATAAGTTACTAAATATTGCTTAAGTAATAAATGGTATAGGTATACTCACTCCTTATTTAATTTAAAATTATATAGTTTAATGTTTAGACATAAGGTTTTTTAAAAACACAAATTTATAATAAGTTCATTATAAATTCATTATAAGTTCTAACACATAAAAATTATGTAAATGATTTATAACTGTTTTCACTGACTTAAAATAAAGATTAATCATTAAGGTTTTTACTTAATTCAATAGTTAAAACTCTAAGTTAACATTTATAGAGTGGGTTTTCACTAAACTCATAATATACTAATCAAACACTTTTATAATAACTTAGCTAAAGACAAAAAACAACCTTGGGGGCCTAAAAAACATTACTAAAAACTTCTTTTGAGTTTTCTTTAAAAACAAACACTACAAGATAAAAAAAAAAATAACAAAGACACCTGGACAAAAAGGGTGATTACAAAACTCTAAAAGCCATAAAACCCCCAAAAAAAGACTACTACTAAACTTTCTAAAGATAATTCAAAGACTATAATTTGAGACTTTAGACTAAAACTATCATCTTTGACCTTATAAATAAGACTCATTATCTAAATGTTTACAAAATTCTTAACTTGTTTATTACTAAGACCACTAAATAGTGATAACATAAAAAATATATACATAAAAAAATTTTCTTTCTCTTACCCCTTTACAAATGATATAAAAGCTTTCCCTTAGCTAACATTAAATTGTCATCTGTTCAAAAAACAGATGTCCAAATATAATGTTTTCGTCTTTCGCCTATCCGTCTCTCCTTCAAAAAATCTCACGACCCTTGCGGGGCAGGACCCCCGCAATAGGGCAATACAATGGTACCTGGTCCACTATCAGGGGAGAGAGAGCCAGCTAAAAGCACAAACTTCACCTGTATGCAACCTACTTGTACCCTACAACTCTAAAAGAAAAAAGAAAAACAACAATAGACCCAAAAAATGCAATAATTTTCCTTAAACTGCCAGTTTAAGGATTATAACAAAAGACAATAAAAGCTAATAATTCGTTCAGTAAATTAAGAACCTATGAACTAATGCTGATAATGGATAATAGATATCAATTAGTTAATAAATAGAAGAGAAAGCAGAGCTCTTTCTTCTAGTATAAGTTGAATGGTAATTGGTAAATGCAGAAGGAGTGGTGGCATTGAGCAAAATCACATTTTCATAACGATCGCATAGTACTCAAGTATAGTTCAGGAAAGAATGCTAATATGGATGCTAAATCTAGGAGTAAAGTTTCATGAAGCACAGATTATTTGCATGATTACAAAGTGTTTCTCCACAGATTACTAATTTGTTGCAAGGGTAAAAATAACTGTACAGTAGAGAAACTGAGCAACATCATGACTAGGTCATCAAAATTGACCTCACCAATGAGGTTAGTTAACTTTTCCGTGAGTTTGAATTAATTTCAACATAGAAGGCAAAAAGAATAAAGGCAGTCCTCTTGTCCAAGTGGAAACAATCTGTGGTGCAGTGTCGGTTCCAGTGCCACCCTCTGTGGACCACGCTCAGTTTAGATCACATAACCACATCTTCACGTGGCCGTCCTCTTCCTCTCCTGCTTTGCTCTTTCCTTTACAGGATTTTCCTGAAATACACCATGCACACCTGAATCTCTGTCTTGGACACTGTTTCTAGGGATTCCAAACCGTTTCTAGGACCAATCCTACCTCTCCTTCTTTCTTAATTCTCTTTCCTTTTGGAGTAGGCTAAATAATACCCTAACAACACATCCACAACCTAATTCCTGGAATCTGTGAATGTTACCTTATATAGCAAAAGGGAATTAGCAGATGTCCTTAAATTGGGAGTTTTGAAATGAGGAGATTATTCTGGAATATCTGTGTAGACCTGATGTGATGACAGGAGCTTGTATAAGAGGGAGGCAGGAAATCAAAAGGAGAACTGTGATGACAGAGCAGAAATTGATGGGATGCACAGTGAACATGGAGGAAGGGGTCATATGTCCAGGAATATGTGGCGGGGGCATCCTCCAAAAAATGGAATTTATTTTTTTTGAAATGTGCATTTATTTGTACATATTTAAATTTCAGTCACCCTCAAAGTATTCTCCGTTTGAGGGAATACACCTATCGAGATGCTTTTCCCACTGCTCAAAACAGTTTTTGAACTCACTGATGTTGATGCCTTTCGGTGCTTTGGCCTTTTGTTTCACCTCTTCCATGTCAGCAAAACATTTCCCTTTGAGGATTTTTTCCATCTGGGGAAACAAACAAATTCACCCAGGATGAGATTGGGTGAATAGGGAAGGTGGGGCCTGGGAGTTATGGCATTTGGGGTCAAAAACTGCTGAGAACTCAGCACAGTGTGGGCAGGTGTGCTCGTAAATCACCCATCATGAAATGAGCAAACACTTTGAAAGAATCTCCAGAAAAATTCACTGAAGCCAAATGCAGCTTCTCACACTAACACCAGTTGGTACACTGATACTGATGAGTCCCTAGAACACTAACCTAGTAGGGGAAACCTTTACTACATGAGGCCTGTCCTCCACAAAGGTAACTCCAGGTCTTTTGGGGTCCCTCCTTGTACAGGCTCCTCTCAGAGCCTCCAGAAGGAATCAGCCCTATCAACATCTTGACATCAACCCAGTAAAATTAACTTCTGACCTCCAAAACTGTAAGAGAATAAATGTGTGTCATTGTAAGCTCCCAAGTGTATGGTAATATGTTACAACTGCCATAGGAAACTAATACACTTTTCTGCTTTTTCCTTTTTTCTATTGCACATATCACCTTAAATGATGCCCTGTCATTCACTTACTTATTATATTTTTAACTTACTGCCTTTATTCTTTCATTAGAATATACACTCATAATAGCAGGGATATGTGTTTCTTTTCTTCATTATTCTATTCAAGCATCCAGACCAGTTCCTCGAATATAGCAGTTGCTCAGTTAGTATTTATTGAATAGCTGTTATTCATGCCTTTCCTAATTGCTTTCCTTTTCTTCTGTCCAAAGTCTAGCCATTCTTCCAACTTCTACTAAAAACCACGTGCTTCATGTAAGTTTATCACAGCATTGTTCACAACAGCAAGAACATGGAACCAACTGTGCTGCCCATCAAAAGAGGACTGGATTTTTAAAAAGTGGTACATACACACAATAGAATATTACGTAGCCATAAAGAAGAACAAAATCAGGAACTTTGCAGCAATGTGGATGGAATTAGAGCTTATAATTCTGTGTGATCTCTCACAGAAACAAAGAGATGAGTATCACATGTTCTCACTCATAAGTGAACCTTGAACAACTACTGTATTACCGAAGGAAAGGAATTGAAATTAGCGGGAAACTGTGGAGAGAGGGGTGGGGGGTGGGAAGCTGGGATTGACAGTAGTCTATATCCACCTGGGAAAGGGGGGGACACACCTCATCAATAAGGGTACCTGCACAATGAGCACTTGTATACCTAACCCTGAATTGTACCCCACAATTTCAAAATAAAAATTAAAAAAAAAAAACAAACCCACGTGCCTCATGAAGCTTTCACTGACCTCTCTAGCCGACAGCTCTCTCCCTCCTCTGAACTCCAAGATCACACACTCTCTGTTCCATTTCTTCACAGTCAATCCTAGTAGCTAGCACATGGTGGATCATTGACTTGGAAATGAGACAATCTAGTTCCAGCTCCTGGCTCCTTCATTACTTGTTGTAGGACATCGACAGAGGGAAAATGTGCGAGTTAACTAGATCATGGGGGTCAAATACCTGGCACATAACGAATGTTCAACAAATGTTAGTTCCTATGGTAGTTACCCAATAGTGTTACTAAGAATGTCATTTCTGCCTTGTGATGTTTCTTTTGATGCTATTAATTCTTCTGCCTTCATATAAGCTTTACCTCACTAGAGCTACTTGAAAACTTCAGCTTTAAGCAACCTAGTTCCCTCATAGCACCCAACAGGATACAAAAAATGCACCAGGTACTCATAAGTCCTCCTGGTAAACTGCCCTGATCAGTCAGCTTGGAGTCAGGATGGCAGGCCAAGAAGTCGAATGCATTTGGATAACTCAGATATGCACTGCCCCAGAAAGGGAACACTTAGGGAGCTTTGAATATTTGAGGTCACAGGGACATTTCTTATATAGCAGAATCCCAACTTTCAAAATTTAGAATTCTACCGTAATTCAAATGCCTCCAACATTAAATCCATTCTCTCTTCATTTTCCATTTTCCCATACTTTCCTAGACCTAGATTTTTTCTCTTCCACAAAATCCCTTCATAGACTCAAATGCTTCAGCAAACCCCTAAAGTATTTTTTTAAAATTGGCTTCCAATGATTAATATAAAAAGAAGAAAGATAAAGACATGAGTGTGACCTTTCTGTCTGCTTCTCGTAATACATTGGGTCCACCTAGATAATCCAGGATCCTTTTGCCATCTCAAGACTCTTAACATAAATACACCTGCAAGATGCCTTTTCCAGGTAAAATATCCCCAGCTTCCTGAGAATGTAACCATCTTTGGTGGTGGGAGAAGACAGATCCTAATATGATTCTGTATTATAGAGCAAGTCTGAATTGCAATTCTATAATTCTGCATTAACGTGTAATGTCTGACACAAAGCAAGGGGCTGCCTTCCAAATGTCTGCATGGCTGTTAAACCTCAGGTTGCTTGTGAACCCGTTATACATGTTTGAAATGTATAATCATAACATAATAGCAATCTTTTATGGGGAACCAACTTTGTGCCTCACACTGCAGTATGTTCTGCATAAACCGTTCTCTCCCCCAGCATGTGATCCCATTCTCATTTTACAGATGACATTGAGAATGAGGCATTGAGAAACTGAGACATGAGACATTGAGAAACTGACTTGAGTCTGTGACTTTAGCCATTACACACACCTGCACAGCACGTGAGGGTGATTATTATAACTTGATTTGTTTTTTCTGTAGATACCTGTGATCCTGGTCTGACACATGACTGGGTAAAGTTGGGAAGGCAAGAGTAGCAGAGCCAGTGCTGGAAATCAGACACCTACAACAGGCTGACTCCTTGATGGGAGAAGCAGAGTCACAGGAGTGAATCAAGTCTAACACTAGCAGGTTCCTGAAAGCTGAGCAGGGGAGGGGCTGAAACCATAACACAGAGGAGGCACCGTGTAATCGTGTCAGTTCTGCCACCAGTTCTGCCCAACGACCTGTCTCTCCGGAGCTGCCTTGAACAATCACCAGCTGTCAGGGTGGTTCCTGCCGGCAGTGACCTTAAAGGCACCTCTTGTCATCTGGCAATTAGTAACATTTGACAGGGCAGATTAATTTCCTATTGCTGCTGTAACAAATTACCACGCATTTGGTGGCTTATACAACACAAGTTTATTGTCTTATAGCTCAGGCGATCATAAGTCCCAAATGGTTCTCACAGACTAAGATCAAGGTGTCAGCAGAGCTTTTTTGGAGGCTCTAGTAGAGAGACCTTCCATCTTCGAGAGCCTGGTTTCCTTCCTTGGATGGTGGCCCTGTCCTCCGCCCTCAAAGTCAGCCATGTAGCATCTCCCTCTCTCGGAGTCTGTGTCTGTCATTGCTCTGCCTTCTCGTAAGGACCCTGTGAATACATTGGGCCCACTAAGATAATCCAGAATCATTTGTCATCAGAAGACCCTTAACATAATCACACCTGCAAAGTGCCTTTTCCAGATAAGATAAAATATCCCCAGCTTCCCAAGAATATGACCATCTTTTGTGGTGAGAAAAGACACAGAGGCATAATTCAGTCTATCACACAGGGAAGGAGCAGGAACCCAGCGGGTAATTTCTCCTAGAGTTGGCCCTTTTGCTCTTGGAGGCCTGTGGTGTAGGGGGAGGCAACAGACTTTAGAGCCAGACAGGTGTGCGATTTCACTTCCCAGTTCCCCTGTTTACTGTGGTCCTGGACCAGTTCTTATCTGTTTAACTCCTCTAAGTTTCAGTGCCCTCTTATGGAAATCACTATAGCACAGTAAGGGTTATTGTATGGTTTAGGAGATAACACATGCAAAGTGCCTGGTCCTTTCTTAATACAGGAGGGGCTGTTGTCATTGTCATTCTGATGTCATAGCAAGTCCTATGAGTGCAGTGATGGAAATGCTAACTCCAAATGCCCTGAGGCAGAATGGCTCCCTGCTGGGCCTCAGTGACAATGCCAACTATAGCCTTCTTTGCCAGAGGAAAGGCAGGTGGAGCAGCAGGAGGGAGGGGGTGAGCTGTTGGGTAAAGCTCAGGATATGATCTTTTTGGTCAGTTTGTAGGTCTTCACTCATCCACTTGCTGGCAGATTCTACTTAGGTGGCCAGTTCCTGGCTTTAGTCCCTCTGAGTACTGCATGGTCAGTGCGGCCAGCTCGGTGCCTTCTACTATTCTCCTCCTAATGCTGCTAAGGTGTTTTCACCCTCAGTGGAAACAGCAGGGCCAGACAGAGAGGACAGCTAATTGCAAATTGATTTACCATGTGTGGAACAAATGAAAGAAGCCAACAGTTTACTCACAGCCCTTTGAATTGAAGTTGCAAATGCTTCTCACAAAAGTCCACATGGATGAAATAACCAGAGTCATCCCTAGGAAAGTGGTTGTCCATCATCACTTCTTCAGTTTTATAGATGGGGATGTCTGGGAGTCATGCTCTGTGTTGCTAGAACAAGAACAAAGACTATGCCCCTTACCCCTTGCAAGGTCTCCTACATCTAAATTGAGCTGGGATATTCCAAAAATTGAGAACCAGCCTAATGTTTTTCTATGTATTTTTCTTACATTTACAAACAAAGCCACGAAGGGGATGGATCCAGTTCCTCACAATGGCTATTTTATAATTCTAACTTGATCGTGGAGTGCAACCCCCGAGAGTAAACCTTACATTGCTGCCACCACCACCACCATCACCACCCCCAGAGAAGGACATAACCAGGGAAATGTGAGCAGTGTGATCACAATGCTCTGAGTACAGGGCTGGGGAGAGGTGGTCAATGAGAAGAACAGTCAGGTACAGGAGTGAGGGTTCAACACCCGCAGGGATAAGATGAGATTAGGAGAGACTGGGTTCTTATAACTACATAGAAGACCACCTGCATATTTAAGCAATATTACCCTATAACTAAGTTTGTTTAAAATCCATTCATTCATTTATAAGCCTTTCAGCTATGGTTATTTGCAAATGAGCAAGATGCCCATTGCTATGCTTGGATATGGTGTGTTTGTCTCCATCAAACCTCATGTTGACTTTTGACCTCAATGTTGGAGGTGGGGCCTAACGGGCAGTGTTTGGATCATGGGAGTGGATCCCTCATGAATAGATGAATACCCTCTCTTGGGATACGTTCTCATCCTATTAATTACTGCAAGAGCTGGGTGTTGAAAATGGTCTGGCACCACTCCTATCTCTCTCTTTCTTACTCTCCCCCCATGTGATCTCTGAGCATACTGGCTCCTCTTGGCCTTCCACCTCAAGTGGAAGCAGCCTGAGGCAGATGTGGTTGGTCAATCCTGAGCTTTCCAGGCATCAGAACCCTGAGCCAAATAAACCTTTCAAACGATTTATTACCCAGCCTTAGGTATTCTGCTCTCCTCCCAAAGCAGAAACGTTTTCCCACACACTTGTCAGTTTCTATGCCTTTGCTTACTTCACTCTGAACACCTGCAATGTCTTTCCCCACAACTTCTCTGTGATAAGTTCATCCTTGGAAGGCCTGGCACAAGGTCTCCTTCTCCTTAAAACTTCCCCGCACTTGCTCTCAAAACTATTCTCTCTTTTCTCTGTGTTTCCATGACACCTTGCACCTGAAATTTAGGCTCTGTCTGGGCTGATATCCATGGGAACTGTCTTCTAGGTCAAATCCCCAGTATCTTAAGAACAGAGAGTACCATAAGTACAGGGTCTTGCCTTTATCACCTCTGTAGAGTATATTTACAGCAGAAGGACTCGATCAGCAAGTGGCAGGATACTTTAATTTTCCGTCAACTTTCTTTCAGAGGCATGGCACATATCTGTCCTCCTTCTGAGGCCCTAGTATACACCAAGTTATGAAATCACAAGGGAGGTTTTTGCAATGCAACTGGAGGTATGGAAAAGAAGCAGAGGCCACTTCAGCCCAACTCTGAGAAGTATGCTGAGAGACTATTGTCCTCAGCCTGCACCTCAGGTGCTCCACCACAGCTCCACAATACATAATGAATGCCAACCTGAGCCAAAGATCAAAGAGAGGAAGGCCAGCAGAATGGCCAGCAGAATGGAAGGTTGTGCAGAGAAGTTGGAGACTACAGGGAGCTGTGAGAGAGGACAGGAGAAGCACCAAAGAGACCTCAGAGAAGTTGGAGACCACAAGGAGCTGAGAGAAGACAGGAGAAGCACCAAAGAGACCTTGGGGTGTTCATCAGCATGAAGGGAAAAGAGACTCAGCACTCCCTGTGCACTAAGCAGAGTAGAAGAGGCACTGACAATTCTCTGGTCAGCATGGGACCTTGGCAGGTCTTTTGAATGAGAAGGTGAAAACTGTTCTTTGTGTCCTTCTGAGTTCCACATGGGATGCTGATTGAACATGGGATGCTGATTGAACAATGACAGGTGTGGGTGATGGAGTCCACTAATCTGCACTCAGTGGTTAAGGGCAGAAAAAGAGGAATATAAATGTCGCTGAAAGACTGAGGGAATGACACAGTTATTTGTGTAAGGAGCTTGACTGATGCTAGGAGGGACAATGAACCCCCAAACCCCACAGCGTGCTGGGTGCTCACTACCTTAGCATCCAGAAGCCCCCCACACAACAAAGACAGCTTCCCAGCCCCCACCGGCCCTAAGGTAGCCAAGGAAGAGCCCTTGAGCACCATCAGACTGTTGGTCCTTGCATGCCATGGGCTCCTTATTGCTTGCTACATCTTACTCCAGGGGGCGTTAGCCCTCTGGATCTGGTTATCTCTAAGAGCCCTAGAGAGGAGATTGCTTAGAGGGAAGCAACGTACTTTGGAGTCCGGACACCTGGGTTGGAATCTTGCTCTGTCACTTCCCAGCTCAGACTTGGGATTAAGTTTTAAATGACTTTGAAATTCATCTGGAGTGAAAAACGGACCTAACGTCAGCTACTGCAAATGATTGTTATGCAGAGAAAAGTAGGAAGACAAATATATCAGATTTGACAGAGCATTTCTTGGAATGTAGTGAACATTCAACAAATGGCAGATATTACTGTGAGGAAGATTAAAGCACCGTGATGGGACCAGAGATTCCTGCTGTATCCAGAAAGCAGCAGCCATAATACATGGAGTCCAAAGAAGCCATTCTCTGCTTCACATTTCATCCACACCTTTGTTCCTTTATCAGACATCAACTGGGGATCTACCAAGTGTGGGATGCTCTTTTAGGAGCAGGGGAGATAGCTGTGAATAAGACAGACATGCTATCCACCTTCAAGTTGTTCTGAGCCTAATGAGAGAGGCAAGCAGCCACTGAAATATGCCATAGGCAGTGCTAAAACAGAGAAATCATTGTCCACAGGGCACCAAGGAGAAAGGGCCTGACTGAGGAAGTGGGAAGAGAAGAGAGGCTCAGAAAAGTTAAATCACTTGGCCAAGGTCACAGAGCAGGACTAACTTTTGTAGCTCCTTTCAACGGTGGTGGTTTAGTTGCCTCAGGCATGACAGAATCACAGTACTCACTACTACCTTTCTGGTGCCTCCCAGATATTCCCCCAGCACCTCCCAGATTGGTCCCTTTGAAGTAAAACCTGTGTCTTCCACCAGACTGAGGGCCAGGGCTACCACTCTCATCTTTGTACTCCCTCAGAGCCTAACACAGGGGTTAGAACATAGAAGTTCTTCAGCAAATATTGAATACTGAATGAATGTGTGAATGGTGCCAAAGAGGTCAAATGATTTGTTCAAGGTCACTTGGCTAGTAAGCAGCAAGGCTGGTACAGATCCAAGTTTTCTGACTCAGGCCTTGGGCTTTCCTCTCCAATACTCAGTAAAGAAGAAAAGATAAACAATCAAAAAGTGAATGATGACCCTGCCTAACTCAGATCCTCCTAGAGTTTTAGTCTCTGTCTTTCTTTAAAAATATGAAGAGCACAAATCTTTTTTTCCCATTTTTCACAGATCGATTAGGGTTATGGCTCCATATGACCAGCAGAGGGCGGTCTTGGATGGATCTAGCATCCCAGTTCTTTTGACTAGCGACATTATCTGTGCCTTGGCTCTGCAGGGATGATGGATTATTAATAGAAGGGTAGGGGGCTACCAGAGCTAAAAAGTCTTTCCCAAGTTATCCCACCTGTGTCAACATCCCCTATCCTATGTCTTGGAGTGCTGATAATAGTGTACTTACACTTTAATATGTGAATAGTAAAAGGAGGTATTTGAGCAAATCAATTCCTTATTCTGTATACAGAATCTGAAACCTGAAGCCTAAGCCGTGATATGGATAGCTAGCTGGTACCAAGAAAAAACACTGTGATTCCATCTTCAATTTTAGAAATGGAAACTGGAAGAAACCCTAAAAGTCATTATTTTACTAAGAAAAAATTGTTATTCAGGAATTAAACATCACAAACTGAGACCAAAGACCTCATCAGAATTACCCTTTATAAATATATTTGTGTGTTTAGATAAAGGATTTGAGTCAAAAGCATGTTTGCAGAAATATAACATTATTTTTTCCCTTAACTGTTGCCCCCATCTGCTTGATGATCAAAAACTCGATCCAAGGACTTGTAGATAAATTCACACAAAGTTGGCTTCCCATTCATTTCAGACTTACATTTTCAAATTCAGAATTTTCACCTGCTCCAGTTCCCCAGGGTTGCATCTAAGTTCTGAGGGAATTTGTGGTAATGCTACAGGATTTGTGGCAGGAAATTTGGTCTTTGATGGCTGTTCTGTGTTCCTTACTGGCATCTACTGAGGGGGACAAGGTTTCCCAGGTGTTATTATCCTTCCAAATAGGCATCAGTTGAGCTGACAGTGGCCTACTGGTTTGCTCTTACTTTGTGGTTTATGCTGCCATGTGGCTGTGTTCTCTCTCATGGCTGTGAAACCCCTCTTGAGCCCTGAGTCTTTCAGCTTTTGGGAGAGCAGGGGAATTGGGAATTTTGAGTGCTTCTCCATATCACTCCAGGGTTCTGGGAAACTCTGGGGGTCTGTCTCAGACCTCTCCCTAATCCCAAGGCTCATCCTGGTCCATCTGGCAATCTCTACTCCAGCCCATGTTCATGTGGCAGAAGGCAGATACACAAGGCTGCTATCTCCAATAATTCCAAATAGAAAGCAGGATACAAGTTATGGTACTCATGTATCCCATAAATTAAAGGTGAGAATTGCATTATCCCTCTTTCATGAATATGATCTAGGGATGAGAGATCTAGGGATGAGGGATCTGGATAGAAATAGGGCTTCATATGTGTTTCGCTCCCTGGATCCCTCATAAGCTACTTTCATTCGTCAGCACAACAGTAGCTTTAATATCCTCTCCTTTGGCAGGGATAGGCGTGAGCTAGAAGAGGCTAGGATGGGAATGGGGGGCGGGGGCACTAAATAAAGACATAAGGGAAAGACTCAGTTAGATGGTGATATTTACTTTTTATCAAATTTGGGGAGATTGTGGCCATTATATTTGTTTTAATGTTTTTCAATATCTTTACCATATCCTTCAGAAACTCCGGTTGCACATACATTATACCACTTGAAATTGTCCCACAGGTCAATAACACTCTGTTTATTTTTTCAATCGTTCTTTTTATCTGTGCTTCAATTTTTATAGATTCTTCTGCTTTATCTTCAAGTTTATTAATCCTTTATTCTACAGTATCCAATCTTCTCTTTCACCCACCTAGTGAAGTTTTCATTTCAGATCTTGTATTTTTCAGTTCCAGAACTGCCATTAATTCTTGTAGTTTGAATTTCTGTGCTAAAATCCCTCATCTCTTCAATCATTACGTTCATTTTTCCCTGAAGTCCTCAAACATATTTATAATACTTATGTCAAAGTATTTGTCTGCTAATTTCAAAGTCCATACCCTCTCTAAGACTATTTCTATTTACAGTTTTTCCTGGACATTATAACAGATAAATTGTGGAGCCCAGATCATATTGTTTTCCTTTAAAAATGTGAAGTTTTATTTCAGCAGGCAGTTAAGTTACCAGCAGCTCATCTTGATTATAGTGAGGCTTGATTTTACACTTTTTTAGAGTGAGTCTGACTGCTCTTACTTCAGGATAGAATCCTTTATCCTAAAACTCAGCCTTTTTGGTGTTTCAGTTACATTCTCAGAGTTTTCTTTTAAAAATTTTTTATTTTGAAAGCTTTAGGGAGTGCAAATGATTTCTGGTTACATGGATGCATTGTATAGTGGTGAAGAAGTCTGGGCTTTAAGTGTACCCTCCACCCCACGTGTGCACATTGTACCTGACAGGTGATTTTTTTATCCCTCTCTGTCCTTTCACCCTCCCCCTTTTGAGTCTTCAGTGTCCTTTATGCCATGATATATGCCTTTGCAGATCCTGAGTTTAGCTTCCACTTTTAAGTGTGAACATACAGCATTTGGTTTTCCATTCCTGCATTACTTCACTTAGGATATGGTCTCCAGTTCCATCCAAGTTGCCGCAAAAGAAATTATTTTATTCTTTTCCATGGCTGAATAGTATTCATAGAGATATAGATATTATACACACACACACACACACACACACACACATATATATATATATATACATACATATAATTTTCATTATCCATTGATCAGTTGACGGGCATTTAGATTGATTTCACATCTTTGAAGTCATGAATTGTGCTGTAATGAACATACAAATGCAGGTGCTTTCTTGTAATAATGACCTCTGCTCCTTTGGAGTTTTCAGTGAGATTGCTTCACTCTGAATGATTGGAATTCCAACATCTCCAAGCATTGTGTGATATCTGAAATCTTTGTTCAGCTCTCAGCTCCCCACCCCCACCCCTGCCCCGGAATTCTTCTCTTTCAGGCCCTGCGAAGTCTCATCCTGAGTATATGCAGCTTCATATTCAGTCAAAGACCCGAGAAGTTCTCTATGCCTATTTCTGAAGCTCCTTTCCTGACCAGTATTCTCTTCTCTGTTCAATACACTGTTCCACAAATTCCAGCCATGTCAATAGCCCCAAACTCTAATATCTATTTCTTCCACTGAGCAAGTCTTTTGTTTTCTGTTTGAGCTTCTTTCCAACTCACTTTGTGAGTTTCTCTTTTATTGAGCCTTGCAATCCTGTGACTTCTAATGTCCAATGATGTCCAATGGCTAACAGTTGCCTCATATGTTTTGTTCAGTTTTATTGTCATTGACAGTAGGAGAAGTCTGATACTCATTACTCTACAATGGCAGATATGGAAAGGCAGGAGGTGACACGTAAGCTGTGACCCATATGATGACAAGAAGCCAACTATGCAGAAAGGCATAGGAATAGTGTGTCCAGGCATAATGGTTAACATGTGCACATGCCAGCTGTATTTCTCTTTAGAGGCAATATGTGCATATGTGTGACTATATTTGTGTGCACACATAGATTGGTAAACACATATATAACTAAAGCTATCTCAAATGGGGTAATAGTAGAAGCATGGGCACTGGAATCAACCAGCCCAAAGTCTAATCCTACCACTACCAGTTAGCAGCAAAGGACCTTTAGCCCTTCACTTAACTCTTAGCTTCAACTCCCTTTTCTGTAAAATGAGGCTTGTTATATACATCCAGCAGTCCCTCTGTAGGGACTGAATGTGACAACACTTGCAAAGCATATAGCAAGATAGTAAATACTATATAATGTGTAATTATTTGCTCCCCTGTAAGTTTCAAAAATAATGTTCAAAGAGTAGAATATAATATATTGGGCCATGTGTAAAATACAGAAAATATTTTCCAAATATAAATGTCACTGGCACGAGTTGTTTAAAGTTTTTGAATAGCAAGTGATTTAACTGGAAACAAAAGAAAGTTTCACATCCATCCCACACTTAGCACGTTTCTGACTCCAACATTCTCTCATTTGTGCTATTTATAAACATATCTCTCCTCCATGCCCACTCCTCCACCCTCAAGTCAGACTGTTAAGCTTCTTTGAGTGCAGACACAAGTTTTATTCATATTTGTCCCTCTTATAGACAGTGGCATGACACCTAGCACATAGTAGGTTCATTCAACTATTACTAAGCATTTTTAATGGAGTAAAAGATATAATCTTCACACAAGAAAACAAAATTTAAAGTTACGCATATACACCAAAGCAATCTGTTATGAAAGTGAAAATTCAATTATCCCATTGCTGATTCCACTTTAATGAACAGCCCACTAGGAGTAGTAGTAGAAAGACTTGGGAAATCAGAGATGGTTTCAAATGTCTTTAGAAATTTCCTAGCTCCTCTCTATTTACTGAATGAGCTTGAGTAAGTTGCTTAATATCCTGAGTTTCAGTTTCCTTCTTTGAAAAGGAATAATCGCTACCTCATGGGGTCTGTTGTAAAGATTATAAAGAAATGATATAGAGACTCTACCACAGATACTCCATGGTACATTATCAGTTCCCACCACTCAATTGATTCAATCAACTGTTAATTAACTATGGATTTTTATATGCACCAGTAAGTTTGGCTGACATTCCTCGGTAGTTCAGAGGCCATAGTGGACACCCACCTATAACATGTCCATCCGACCTGCCCTGTCCATTTGAAAATAGTTTTTCCCTCAATTGCAACCAAGTGATTTGCTCAGAAAATTCTATATTCTTAAAGATTCTATCCCTGAACCATAGTTGATTGGTCCACATATGGGCACCTAACCCAAACAAGGCCAATCAGAGTCTTTTCTCCATTTTTTCAGACTAAAAGTGAAGAAATTAATTTCTCACTGATGGTGAAAGTTGCAAGATGTGAAACTTGGGATTTTTGAGAACCATGTTCCATTATCAGGTGAAGAAAGTCTGTAGAGAGAAGGACTATATTGATAAGGCCAAGACATGTTTCATTATCAGATGGAAAAAGCCAGTCTGTAAGAAAAGGAATTGATGGGCCAAGAGAAGCACTAAGGAGAAATAGAGGGAAATTCAGTTGCATTATAACTCTTCCTGTGATTTGGTTATTAAAATCTTTAATTCATATGAGGCTCCTGTGCTACTCTGAGACTTATGAGAAGTACACTCTGAAATGAAATGAGTAGTGCAAAACATTGACTAGGGAAAATATCTGAGAAAAAATGCAGAGGAAGTCAGAGGAGGCTGGGAGAGTCATCAGACCAAGATAAGGGTCTAACCTCTGTGAAGAGAGTAAGGAAGAAAGGTTGAGTGCAAGAGTCTTGGACTGTAATGAAGTTCTAAGGAAGTTCAGGGAGTACAGTGGAGAGTGCTGGAACCAAAGTCACCCATCAAAGGAGTCCTGTGTCCCCCAAAAATAGCCCATCAGAAAATCCTGCTACTTTCCAGTCACCGGTGGGAAGCAACTTGGGGAGAGCTGCCAGATTACATGTAGGGCATTCAGTTAAACTTGAATTTGAATTTCAGGCAAACAACAATTTTTTAAATATAAATAGCTCCCAACTATTGCACAGGCATCCTGTGTTTTTATTGGCTAAATCTGGCACTATTAAGCTTGCAGGAAGCTTGTACTCAGTGTGAATGCAGTCATAGATCTGAAAGCAGCAGCTGGGCCATCAGTCAATCACACTCTCACAGTCAGAGAGACACATCTGCATCTGTGAATCACATCCTCATGGCTGCCACAGTACTTCCAGCATACCTTCCAGTAGATTTCTCTTATTCCTAAATTAGTTTGAGTTCTGCTTTTATCAAAAGTGTTCTGAGTGCTAATGCTATCGATGTATAACAAATTATCCCCATGATCCAGAATACTTGTGGATGCTGTGAGTCATGAACTAGGACAGATTATAGAAGGAATGGCTTCTCTCTGCTCCACAATATTTGAGATCTCATCTCATACACAAATAACAAAGGATGATACAAGTGGCTGAGGAATTGAGTCACCTGGAGTCTTCTTCATCCATATACTTGGTGCCTGGGCAAGGGTGACTTGAAGGCTGGGGTCAGCTGAGACTGTCAGTCAGAATACATACACACACATGTCTTCTCTGCATGGCTTGGAATTCCTCACAACATGGCTGCTTCAGTGTAGTTGGACGTTTTCCATGGTGACTTAGGACCCCAAGTGTGATTGTTTCCACAAACAAGGTAGAAACTTCATGGCCTTTTATGACAGCCTCAGAAGTTACACCGTCGCACTTTTGCTATATCCTACTGGTCAATGCAGTCCCAAGTCACCCACATTCAAGGAGAGGAGACCTTAACCTTACCTTTTGATATGAAAGAATGTATGGGTATGGTTTTAAAGTGCTATACTCATTAGTTGACCAAGATCAGCACATCATTTTTAAACACCCCTCTCACCTCTTAATGTCTATCGAAGACCACATATGCAAGGAATTCTGGCTTTTTCACAAAGTAAGAGCTCAAAAGCTTAGTGAGTCCATGGCATAAAGTTTTCCCCCAACATCTATTTAGAGCATCCTCAGAAAAACTGACAAGACCACTAACTTTTTCTGCAGTCTTTCTTGACTAAATCTTTGATTAAAAATTGAAACAACTTCATAACATAGCAGGAACATCAGAACAAGCTTATTTTTTAGAGATAGAGGCCTCCAACCCCATCAATTATTCTCTGTCATTTGGCTTATAGCTGTGGATAGAGGTTGCAACAGCTGTGAGGATGTGCAGAAGGAAATGAGAACAGCCCTTTTCATCTTCAGGGATCTTAGGCAGATCAACTATCATTCTCATGACAAACTTTCCAAAGGGTTTTGAAAACCAGGCTATCTGTAATAAAGGATTAGTTAACTGAAAAGCATTTCTTCACTGTACAATGTGTACAAGATTCTGTAACTAAAAATGTAAAATAAAATACTATAGGCTCCTCTATAAAGCAGATGTGGATTTAAATTTCACCTTAAAAAATTTTTTTAATCCAGATGGATTTGTATTAGTCACTCCATTCCTCTGAACCTTAGTTTCCCCTACAGTGCAATGCAAATAATAACCCTACCTGAGAGAGTTAGTGTGATGGTTAGAATAATAAATGGAAAATAAAGCAACCAGAACATTGCAAGTTGGCTGTTGGGCAGTACAAAGAAACTTTAGGCCAGGCACAGTGGCTCAAGCCTGTAATCCCAGCACTTCGGGAGGCCAAGGCGAGAGGATTGCCTGAGCCCAGGGGTTCGAGACCAGCCTGGACAACTTGGTGAAGACCTTGTTTCTACAATACATCAAAAAATTAGCTGGGTGTGGCACCACATGCCAGTAGTTCTGGCTACTTGGAAGGCCGAAGTCAAAGCATCCCCTGAGCCGAGCAGGTCAACCCTGGGGTGGCCGTGAGCGTACCACTGCACTCCAGTCTGGGGGACAGAGTGAGAGTTTGACTCGAAAAAAGAAACTTTGGAATAAACCATTGTCAGATGCTTGCCATGTACACAACCATACTAGAAACTGTGGGGGACACAGTGATGATCAAGGTATAGTTCTTCTTACCAGAAATATCATAGTCAACTAAGGGAGTACCATATCTGCTATAAGGAAATCAGTCTGAGATTGAGTTCCAACGAAGGTACTTCTTAGCTTTCTCTGGCTAGCCAGTATTGCCTCAGTGCACTCATCTCTTATAATGGGAATAACAATAACCACCCAGCCTGCCTCACAGGATTATTCTGAAAATTACCTACATAGTAAGTGCTAAAGTGTAGTCTTGCCTCACTAATCAAGTGTGGCCCACAGACCACAAGAATTGGCATCACATGCAAGCTAGCTAGAACAACTGGATTCAAATTTAACAAGAGTAACTCTGTCCCCACCCCAGAACAACTGGATTCAAATTTAACAAGACTATCAGTGATTCCTATGTACATTAATGCTTGAAAAGTAGTAATCTCTATAACAGTACTATGTCTTTTTGGAAAAAAACCATGAAACAATTTAAGAGTGATTACAAAGCATCCTATGACCCTCATGCAAAATGATCTAATAAAAATTAAAAGCCTAGCCAGGATTGGTGGCTCAGCCTGTAATCCCGCACCTTTGGGAGGCTGAGGTGAGTGGATTGCCTGAGCCCGCGGGTTCGAGACCCGCCTGGGCAGCGAGACGA
>NW_007253514.1:134153-150048 GCF_000164805.1 Carlito syrichta
CCACTCCAGCGTCGACCTGCTGGGCTCTGGCAATCCTTCTGCCTCAACTTTCCAAGTAGCTGAAACTACAGGCACACGCTGCCATGGCATGCCTGGCTAATTTTTGATTTATTGTAGAGACAAGGTCTCGCTAAGTTGCCTGGTTTGATCTCAAACCTGTGAACCCAAGCAATCCACTCACCTCAGTCTTCCAAAGTGCTGGGATTATAGGCTGAGCCACTGAGCCTGGCCAATACCCATTTAAAAGAGAAGTCGGCCCCTAAGTAGGACAGGGCTAGTTATGGAAGCATTCCCAGAGACTGTAAGATTTTGAACACATTCTTCAGTCTTATCACCAATGTCAACCGAGTAGAGTCGTCTCCATTATAAGGAGTTGTAGGGCCAGACATGGTGACTCGCATCTGTAATCCCAATGCTTTGTCAAGCTGAGGTGGGAGAACCACTTGAGGTCAGGTGTTCAAGACCATCCTGGGCAACAACAACAAAGTGAGACCCCCCCCATCTCTACAAAGGAAAAAAAAAATTGCTAGGTATGGTGGTTTGCACCTGAGGTGGGAGGATGGCTTGAGCCCTGAAGGTTGAGACTGCAGTGGGCTATAATCGTGTCACTGTACTCCAGCTTATATGATCTCTCTGTTCTACCTGTAAGGCTGAGACTTGGCCAAACAGGTCGTTTTGGCCACCTCAGTGAGCAAGGCACCTCACAGTGAAGTGGGTTTATAGTGGCGATTGCAATGAGCCAAGATGGCGATGACCAGCACCAGTGTTTAGCTTCCACAGTGCCTCATCACTCCTTTATTATGACCTAATCTACTATACTCTATTATCTGTGTTCAGATCCACCTCCTTCCCAGCACTGTGATTTCCCTGGGGTCAGGGACAATGTCTTTGTCTTTTCTATAATCCCTAAACTCTCAGCATAGTGCCACTGTGAAACTGATAGTAAGCTTTAGTGGGAGACCAAAGGAAATGTCCCTATTTTGGTCAGATCCAGTGTGGGCACCCTGCTCTTCTCACACAGTTCCAGTTCATCTGCTATCCTTCTGTGTACCTATCTCAAAACTCTTTATTCTTTACCCGTGCAAAGGCTTTGAGTTCATTTTACACCAGAATTTTAGTAAACATATTTCTATGGGGTTTTTTCCTATGCTTAAGTACCTTCTGCAAGATTCTGGCTTCATATGTTGTTTCAGTTAGTGTTAAGTCAAGAAAAAAATAAACCACTGTAGATATTTCAACAATATTTTAAATATCACAAAATAGCTGGAAGATTGAAGCATGAAGGGGAAGATGGTGTTACTTAGATAAGGAATTGCAAAATACCACTACCACACCTTGTCCCTAAGGATATTGATCATCTTTTCATGTGCTTATTTGTCATTTGTAAACCTTTGAAAAAATGTCTATTCAAATCCCATACCACTTTTCAATTGGATTGTTTGTCTTTACTTTGTTGAGTTATAAGAGCTCTTCATATGTTTTGGATTCTTCATATATTCTAGATTCTGTACATGAAATTATATTACATATATTATTTGCAAATACTTTCTTTTATTCTGTGGGTTTCTTTTTCACTTTCTTGATAATGTCCTTGGAAGCATAGACATTTTTAATATCAACGAAGTACACTTATCTCCTTTTTTCTTTTGTTGCATGTGTTTTGGTGTTACATCTGAAAAGTCATTATCTAATCCAGGAGCACAAAGATTTAAGCCTCTATTTTCTTCTAAGACATTTATAGTGTTAACTCTTACATTTAGGCCGTTGATATACTTTGATTAATTTTTATGTGTAGTGGTAGATAGGGAAGGTATTCAACTTTAGTGTTTGCATGTGGATATCTAGTTATCCCAGCACCATTTATTGAAAAGACTATTCTTTGTTCCATTGCACTGCCTGGCACCATGATCAAAAATCAATTTTCCATAAATATAATAGTCTTAATTCTATTCCATCAATCTATATGTCTGCCCTTATGCCAGTATCATATAGTTTTGATTACTGTAACTTTGTGTGCTTTGAAATTGGGAAGTATGAGTTCTCCAAATTTGTCCTTTTTCAAAATTATTTTGGCTATTTTGCAATATCATATGAATTTTAAAACCAGCTTTTCCATTTCTACAAAAAATAAAATAAATACACACCTAGGATTTTAATAGTTATTACATTTAATCTGTAGATCATTTTGTGGAGTATCATTGTATTAACAATTTTAAGTTTTACAATTCATAAACACAGGATATCATTCCATTTATTTAGGTCTCTTTAAGTTTCTTTCAATAATTAGTTGTAACTTTTGATGTATACATTTGCACCTCTTTTTTTACTATTGCATCAAAATTGGAATGTACTGTATTTGGTACTGTTATTCCAAAAATGAAATTGTTTTCTTAATTTCATTATCAGATAACTCATTGGTGATATATAAAAATACATTTGATTTTTATATATTGATCTTGTGTTCTGCAACTTTGCTGAATTTATTTGCAGCTCTAGTAATCTTTATATAGTTGAAGTTATCCATGTACAGATATAGTTTTATTTCTTCTTTTTCAATCTGGGTTTTTTTTTTTCCTTGTTTAATTTCCCTGGCTAGAAACTCCAGTACAATGTTGAATAGATGTGGCAGGTTTCAACAGCATTCTTGTCTTGTTGCTAATGTTAGGGGGAAAGATTTCATTCAGTCTTTAACCCATTAAGTATGATGTTAGCTGGGAGTTTTTCATAGATATCCTTTTATTACATTGAAGAAGCTTCTTCCATTTCTACTTTGTTGAATGTTTTTATAATGAAAAGGTGTTGGAGTTTGTCAAATGCTTTTTCTCTATGTATTGAGATGATCATGGGGCCTTTCTCTTCATTGTACAGTGTATTATATTGATTAATTTTTATATGTTGAAACATTTACATTCGTGAGATAAAGCCCACCTAGTCATGGTGCATAATCCTTTTTATATGTGGTTAGATTCAGTTCGCTAGTGTTTTGTTGAAAAATTTGCATCTGTATGTGTAAGATTATGGTCTATATTTTATTTTCTTGTGAAGTCTGTCCAATTAAAATATCAGGGTAATATTACCTCAAAGAATGAGTTAGGAAATATTCCCTTCTCTTCTATTTTTTTGGAAGAACTTGTGAAAAATTGGTGTTAATTCTTCTTTAAATGATTGGTAGAATTCATTAGCAAAACCATGTGATCCTGGACTTTTCGTGGTGGTAAGTTTTTTAAATTATAAATTCAAGCTCTTTATTTGTTATAAGTCTATGCAGGTTTGCTATTTCTTCTTGAGTCAGGTTCAGCAGTTTGTGTCTTTCTAGGAATTTGTCCATTTCATCTAGGTTATCTAATTTGTTGTCATACAATTCTTCACGGTATTCCATTATAAGCCTTTTTATTTTTATAAGGCCAGAGTAATGTCCCCTTTTTAAAAAATTATTGACTTTATTAATTTGGGTCTTCTTTCTTTTTTTCATGGACAATCTACCTAAATATTGGTCAATTTAGTTGATCATTTCATAGAATCAACTATTGAGTTCATTGATTTTCGAATTCTCCATTTATTTCTGCTCTAATCTTTATTATTTACTTAATTCTGCATGACTTGGGCTTAGGTTGCTCTTCTTCTAGTTTCTTAAGTTGAAGTTTAGGTTATTTTTCTGAGATTGTACCTATTTTTTAATACAAGTGTTTACAATTACAATTTCCCTCTAAGTAATGCCTTAGTGTATCCCATACGTGCGAGCATGTTGTTGTGTTTTCATGTTCATACATCTCAAAGTATTTTCTAACTTTCCTTGTTATTTTTTTAAATTTTTAACCTGTTGGTTATTTAGGAGCGTGTTGTTTCATTTGCACATATTTATGAATTGTAATTACTAGTATGTTTCCCAAGTACCTCAGGTTTAGAAGTCCAAAATTAAACTAACCTTTTTTGGATTTCTCTATAATTCGCCTTGCTTCTCACCTTATATCTCTTAGATTTGTGATGTGCATGATTTTTTGTCCAAGTTCACCAGACAGAAGCCCTGGAGACTTCCCACACTCTTCAGTCGAGTCTTACTTCTTCTCCATTGCCCTTCTCTCCACCTTTTGGCATGCATCATGTTCTCATTTTCATGTATAACAACACTGCTCTGGACCAGGTCTTCTCAATATCTCTCTCCTTGACTGTCATCAACTATTATCTCTTGGTCTCCAGGCTTCAACACTTCCAATTCACTCTCCACATTTCCAACAAAATATTCTTATATTCGTATTTGATCCTATCATTTTCCTGCTCAAAACCTCATTGCCCGTGGAACAACCTCCACATTCCTTTGTATGACACATAAGCCTTCAAGATATGGCCACTGTCTTCCCTAATTTCCTCATGTCCCACTGTAACCCCTGTACTATCGTATCTTATTCTTGTCACCTGGAATATGAATAAACTATTGAACATGTCTGTATCTTCTATACTTCCATGACCTCGAATGGAGTTACATCTCCTAGGGAATCACCTCCCAAACTTGGCATTCCTCCAGCTGGCATCTTTCAAGTGTCAGCTCAAAATCTGTCTCCTCTGGAAAGCAAATTCTGTTTCCCCAGACATACTTAGGTGCCACACAATATACTGTTTATATCATCAATAAAGTCTTTATCTTATTATATTGTGCTCTTTGGAATGTTTGTACTCTAGTTAGAAGCAGCGTATTGAAGGTAAGACACATATTTTATTTATCTCTGTATTTCCAAGTGTTAGAGTGAAGTTTAACCCAAATCAAGAATTTAGTTTGAATCTCCTGCTGTTTAGCACCTTACCACATACTATCTAACAGCATTCAATTTCTCTCACCATTGGTGACTCAAGAATGTTGCTGATTTAACTTTTTTCATCCCAAGTACTTTATAGGCAAAATTAGCAAAGGAAAGCACAAAAACCTAAAACTCATTCCAAACAAAGTGACAGAATAATGTTATATACACCATGTAAGCCTCTTTGTCTAATTTTCTGATTCCATAGATTATAGGTGACATTTCCTATTTACTCTTGTGGTGGTGAAGTTTATGTGTCAACTTGGCTAGACCACAGTGCCCAGATGTTTGGTCAAACATTATTATGTATATTTCCATGAAAGTGTTTTCTTGAATGAGATCAACATTTGAATCAGTGGAATGTGAGTAGATTGCCCTCCATAACATGTGTGGCTTTATCCAATCAGTTGAAGGTCTTGATAGAACAGACAAATCTCCCTTGAGAAAGAAGAAATTCTGCCAGCAGAACTGAACTGCCTTTATACTTGAACTGCAACATCAGTTCATCCCTGGGTCTCCAGCCTGCTGTTCTGCTCTGCAGATTTTGGACTTGCCAGCCGCCATAATCACATAAACTAATTGTTTAAAATAAATCTCTTGGAGGTTTCTTTCGCCCAGGCCAACTCTGGCATGTTTTCCTTTCTTTTCTCTCTTCTTTCTCTAATAAACTTTGTTTTAAAACTTTGGAAATATTAAAAAATAAACATAATAAGATAAATCTCTCTCTGTGTGTTTGTCTCTCCATACACACACACACACACACACACACACACACACACACATTTGTTAAAGAAGAAAGGATAGCTTTGGAGTCAGTCATACCTGGATTTGAAGTCCACTTTGAATTTTGCTGCATAATGATCTTGAGTAAGTTATTTAACCTCCTTAAAATCCAATTTCTTTGCCTGTTTTTCTGTTTCTCTGAAGAACCCTGACTAGCAAACTCCCTAAGAATCTTCTTCATTGGCATATGCATTAGGTCTTTCATGCTGCTAAGAAGTCATAGATGATTTTAAGGGAAGAATTCAGAAAAGATGCCCATTAACCTCTCTCTAAGCAAAGCAATTTATTATGTTTTTTTCTGATAAGATGGCAGATGTGAGATTATGTGGTAAATGATGACGACGACAACGACGACGATGATGATGATGATGATGGAGAGGGTAGCTAACATATATGAAATTCTTACTCTTTGACAGGAATTGTGCTAAGTGTCTTACATGTTATCTATTTAATGTGTGCAATAGGTGTTTTGGGAAGTACCACCCCACAGCTGTCAGCCCTTTTCAAAAATTTTCCTCAGCCGAAAAGAACTGCCTCATACCAGGTCACATTCCCTTCAGGAAGAGGATAGCCTCCTTCCAGTGATGGGTCAATGCAGGCAGATGAAGGCTCCAGCTCCTTCCCTACATTGCAAGGCAACTCTGAAGTGTTATCCCAGCTTCAAACTGTCCTGTGAAGTTGCCTAAAGCCTTTGTTAAGATAGCACTTTGTTAAAATTGTACTTCTTCCACTGCCTGGTGCTGCTTATTTCTCTCTTGGTTCACAGGCCTTAATTCCTAAAGCACCCTCTAATATTTCCTGCATGCTAATCACCATTTCAGAATTTACTTCTGAAATAAACCAACGTGCAACAATTTTTTTTGTGATAGTTCACATAAGTGCTTTGCCCAAGACCTGACATTAAGCAAGTATCCAATCAACAGAATTGTTATTATTAACTACCCAGACAGGTAGGTCTTATTATTATCCCTAGTTTACAGGTGAAGAAATTGGATTTTAAGGAGGTTAAATAACCCACCCAAGATGATGATGCAGCAAAATTCAAAGTGGACTTCAAATCCAAGTATGACTGACTCCAAAGTTATGCTCATTCCTATTAGACTATCCTGTCTTTTTTCAGAAATCATACTGGAGACTTTCTCCAAATGCAGTACCTGGAGAAAGTACATGGAGGTGGGGCCTGGGTTCTTGGGGCAATGTTCAGTTTCAGTATGGGTTGACAGTAAGCGCCGGTCAAATACCAGCTCTGCCCAAGATGTGAAATGGCAAAAGGGTAACAACCGGAAAGGAGCACAAAAACATCATGAAAAAACAGAAACATGAAAGTCCTGGGAGAAAAACCAGGACCAGTCCAGGAGGAAAAGGTCATAGCACTAGAGAAGCCTGTGAGGGAACAGATGAGAAGATTCAGAAAACATTCCCTGCAAAAACTTGAAATACACCTTTACGGAAGCACCTTAAAAAGTCAGGCCAGGCTCAGTGGCTAACTCCCATAATCCCAGAACTTTGGGAGCCCGGTTTGAGAACAACCTGGGCAACACAGTGAGATCTCATCTCTTAAAAAAAAATTAGCTGGGTGTGATGGTGTGCACCTTTAGTCCCAGTTAGTGGAAGGCTGAACTGGGAGGATCACCTGAGCCCAGGAGTTCAAGGTTGCAGTGAGACATGATTGTGCCACTGCACTCCAGCCCGGGCAGCACAGTGATATCCTGTTTAAAAAAAAAAAAGACTAAAAAAAGTCAAATAGTTCTGATACCCAGTATTTTTTGTTTTGTTTTGTTTTTTAGTATAAATCTGTCCCAGGAATCTCCACACATAATATTTACTGTTCACCTGCATGATCTCTGTCTTCATGGAATTCATAGTCTGGTATATTGGGAGTGGGGGTGGGATGGAAGGGATGGAAACACACATACCAAACAACTAAGCATTGTACAATGCAGCTGAGCATCAAGTTAGTAGAAAGACTAAGCTGCCACCAGAGGCGTGATTAACTCTGCCGAGGCAGACCCTGTAAGGCTTTGCAGAGAAGGTAATATTTGAACAGGGCCTTGAAGGATAACAGGGCTCTCTGTGGTCAAGGGGCATTTGTAAAGGCTAGGTTGTTTTCCTTTTTTTTTGAGTAGGAGTCTCACTCCATTGCCCAGGTTGGAGTGCAGTGGCACGCTCATGGCCATCCCAGAATCAATCTACTGGATTCCGGCAATCCTTCCACCTCAGTCTTCCAAGTAGCTGGAACTACAGGAGTGCACTACTACATCGGCTAATTTTTTGATTTATTGTAGAAACAAGGTCTGATCATGTTGTCCAGACTGGTCTCGAACCCATGGGCTTAGGCATTCCTCTCACCTTGGCCCCTTAAAGTGCTGGGATTATAGGCTTGAGCCACCACGTCCATCCTAGGATGTTTTCTAAGAGGAAAAAAGGGTACATGCTATTGTTTACTTTTCTACAGAGTGTGGAGAGTACATCACAAGGAATAATTACTGCATTGTCTTGTAATGGATGATGGGCACTTGGTGTTTTTCAACAACTAGAGGTAAATCCTCTGGGAGAATCATTCTAAATCCAAGCACTTCACCTCTTGAAAGGCTTGTCATGGGGCAAAAGAAATGGTCCTTTGAGTTCGCATGTCATAAAATCTCAGCCAGAACATGTGATGGGGAAGGCAGTCAGAGACAGATGTTCTGCTCTATTCTGAAAGATTGTTGTTCATTCCTGAGAGACTGTTGAGAGACTGTGTGATCATTTACAAGCCAGGGCCCCCAAGACTTAAAGGAAGGCTCCATCCTCATAGCAGGCATTTGTGTCTGGACCACATGAATTCTATCCTCAGGCTCTGACACTAGGGTGACTGAAAACTGAGAAGGTAACTTCACGCTGACAATACAGTTACCAACCAGATGCTTCAAAACTGGAAGATCCGACTGAATTGCTTCAGAAGGAAGAGTCTTCTAGTTCCTAATACTGCCTAACAGGTGGAAGGTTTGTGCTTGGGAAACATTTGCTGTCAGAATGAAGTAATGTCTTTTTGCAGCTACTGTCTCACTGTTTTTAATGAGTGTTGATGTGGCACACCTTACAAGACTTGGTAACTTATGGCAGGGATGTGCCTGGTCCTGATCCTTGGGTGGGGAAGTTTTAAGAAATTAAATTAAAAGAAAGTGGAAATGATTCTCTCTGCCAATAACTAGCAGTTAAACAATCCTTGACAAGTCCTTTGCTTATGCAAACAAACTTGGTGCAGGAAGTGGGCACCACCAAAGCCTTGCGCCATTTTGTACAGGAATAGTGGACATCAGTAGACAGGTACAACAGACAGTCATGCATAGCAAGCTCTCCCTTGCCAGTCAGATCAGGGACCTCTGAGACCCAGAAAAAGAGCAGTTTGGACCCTGTCTTGATCTGTCCCTGCAGCCATAACAAAATACCTGAGGCTGGGTGATTTTAAAAAGCAGAAATTTCTTTCTTATGGTTCTGGAGGTTAGAAATCCAAGATCAAGAAACTGGCCAATTTGGTGTCTGGTGAGTGCCGCTGTCTACTCCCAAGATGGTACCTTATTGCTGCATCCTCCAGAGGGGATGAATGTCACATCCCCCTATGACAGAAAGAACAGAAGGATAAAAAGGGGACTATACTCTGTCCCTCTGGTCTTTTGATAAGGGTGTTGATTCCATTCATGAGGGTGAAGTCTTCATGGCCTAATCACCTTCTAAAGGCCTCACCTCTTAATAATGTTGCACTGGGGATTCAGTTTCAACATGAATTTTGGAGGGACACAAACATTCAATGCATAGCAGGCCCATTCTGCCTAGCACACTTGGGGAACAGGCTGAACAGTCAGATAGCTTCACCTGTCACTTTAAGATTCATCCATCAGGCATGTCAAGTCCTGGATGTGACCCTCCAGTAACAGAAATCTCCCTCCCCCTGTGTATCTTTCTCTGACATACAGTGATTTTACTCATTAGAATCATCTGGGGAGTTTTTTAAAAATAGCAACGATAGAATCCCCACACCATAGATTCAGATTTAATTGGCCTGGGGTAGAGCCTGGAAATCCTCTATTTTTTTAGAAGCTTCCCAGATGAGTCTAACGGGTAATCAATGTTGGAAAGCTGCCCTGGAATCTCATGCCTCAGCATAAAGCATACAATTTCTGTCCAGCATTATGCCAGAACAAAAGTTTGCGTCAATTGTTGATGCCACTGATGAAAAAAATATATTAATAATAATTGCCTAAACTGTACAAGCTAGCAATTTATAGGTTGCCATCCTCAAAATGCCCTTCAGGGAGGTAAAGCAGCTGACTAGGAGTGAGCGGGCATTATGTGCAGGACCAGGTGTTCTCTTTGGGCTGAACTCCATCCACGGTTTCCCCCTGGCTCCTCAATTGCCAAACCTGTTTTCAGTTATCAGACTTCGAGCCTGTGAGACATTTACAACTGGCCCTCCACCACCAGCCTAACGTGGAACATGGAGGTAATTATCTGAGTAATACAGGCAATGACAGTTTATTTTTCCTGAATTACCTGGATAATTACCTCAAGCCTAATCAGATAGAAAGAAGCCAGAGCCACATTCTGGTGGTTTTATTGCCCCCACACGATGCATCTTGCTTAAAGTCCTGATTTTAAGAAACCAGCTGTTGAAGCTTGAATCTTCCTTATTTGTCACAGGATACCCCCTTAGTCATCTGAGGAAGGTAACTATTAGTAATTGTCCAGCTCCTGTGGCTGTTGACAGCTCCTCCAAGCTGAGCAGCACAGTTGGCCTGGATTTCTGACCTGTTGCATCTTTGAGAGTCCTTACCTCAGTTAACGAGGTGACAAAGAGAAAGATTTCCAGGCATTAGATTTTTGTTTCTGCTTTCCTTTTTGTGTGCTTGCCCATGTTCCCTTCTTAAACTAAGTACACAAACATTTTTACACTCCTTCCTGTTTTCCTGTGCTGGACTTGGTTTGATCTGCAAAACGGAGCAACTTGTCTATGTAACAAGGCCTGGGCTTTAATATTAAGGCTCATGGCCAGAAACTGAAACTGAGGAATGTAGAGTCGACAACAGGGGCAGGAGCTTCCTGGTGCTGCTGTTGCTATCACTATTTGCCCAGTTACAATGACCAACTGCCTCACTGGGGAAGGAGTCTGTCTTCCTTCCTAAAGAAAAGTCCTCCTCCTGGGCACTTGGTCCCCTGTCAGGAGCCTTGTTCATTAGTCACTCCCTCTCTTTCCTCGCTCCTCGATCTTTGCTGCCCATTGGCTACTCCTGTTTGCCTGCAGATAGGATTAAGTCTTCTCCAGCCCTGAAAGCAGAAATTGAGAAATTGTATGAGATTGGGTGGGAGCACACCATGGCCAAAAGCTGATGGAGTGACAATATTAGGAGATGGAAAGAAGAAAATACAAGCCAGAAAATGGAGCCAGGCCAGACACACCCAGATCAGTGCAGCTATATGGAAGCCAAGGGAGATGGGAGTTCCAAAGAAACATGATGTAGTGGAAAACCCTGAGCTTGGAATTAAGTCCTGGCTCCTTTACTTTCTGGTTGTATAATCATCTTTAAAACAGCAATATTATTAAAACTCATCTCCTAAGGTGTGGTGCCTAAATTCAAGGACAGTATCTTCATAAGAGACAGAAAAGAACACGAAGGTGATATGAAGATGGAACAGAGATTGGGGTTATGCTAACAGAAGCCAAGGAATGCCAGGGGCCACCAGAAGCCAGAAGAATCTAGGGAGGATTCTCCCATAGATTTTCGAAGACAGCATGGACCTGCCACACCTTGATTTCAAACTTCTGACTTCCAGAACTCTTAGAGAATAAATCTCTGATGTTCTAAGTAACCCAGTTTTGGTAATTTGTTATGGCAGCCCTGGGAAACCAATAAATATATGCATCTGAATCCAAAGCTTCACAGATTATATTTACTACATGTGACGCACTTTGATATTTTCTATTAATGGGGTTTTGACCCACTGAATTGATTTCTGACCCATTTATGGGTTGTGACCCACAGTTGGAAAAAACACAGTTCTACTTTATCTCTCAATAAGGATGAATAATGACTGAGACAAGATCTTTGGACTTGGTGATTAAGAATTAATGCTAATGCACATGGAAATAATTAAATTAAGATGGCAGGAGTCATCCACTTAGGAGAGAGACGTGGTCATTATAAGAAAGACCCAGAATACCAATGACTTAAATGAGATAAAAGTATATTCTTCTTGTTAGAGAAATTTTTTTAAATTAGAGGTAAATCATGACTCTTACATGACAAAGATCTTAGCTCACTAACTAAAAAGGAAGGAGTAAGATGTTACCACCAGTTCAAAGGAGAATCTAAAGTATTCCAATGACATAGGTCAGTCAGGAAAGTTGAAATAAATTTATGAACAGATATAAAACTGGCTTTTTCCAAAGAATGGGAGGAGTGAAAAGGGGAAATCTGCTGTCCTTCTATTGGACAGAAATTGTTTGCATGGGGGGGAGATCCCATTCATTTGCACTGCTATCAGTTATCTATAATTTACAGAGTTGTAAAATAATTAAAAGACAATGAATAGTAGAGATAACTGGGATGGGTAAGCTACTCAAGATACCCCAGTTTTTTTGTTGCACATTTCAAAATCTTTCACATTTTTTTTCTGATAATCTCATATACTTGTATAATCATATGAGAGTAAGTATTCAAGAATTAAGTATTCTAGAGCTACCACAGCAGCTCCCTGTGTCAAGGGACCAGCCGATTCTATTGTTTCTCCATACCTAGGGTGATGCTTTCATCTGCATAAACCAAGATGGCTCACCAAGGCCACACCTACATTTCTATTAACAGGAAGAGGGGAAAGGAGAAAGGAATGCTCCTTCCCTTTAAGGGTATAATCCAGAAACTGAATGCATCACTTCTGATCATATCCCACTGACCAGAACTATGTCCACACCTTCCTGCATGGGAGGCAGGCAAATGCAAGCTTTATTCTCTGTGGCCCTGTGCCCAGCTAAAAATAGAGGTTTCTCTTTGTAAAGAACTGAGAGAGAACAGATAGTAAAGGACAATCAGCAGTGTTGACCAAATGGCTTAAGCCAGAATCCTTTTATTGAAGGATAGGTAAATAAAAAAGAAATGAAGGCAGAACATTTTAATTACTCTTTTGATTGGCAATGAAGGACTGGGCAATAGGTGAGGAACAAGGAAAGGAAGTCTGGCTGAAGGAAGGAAGGACTAACCTTTACTGGTTGAGTTCTTTAACTCCAAAGCTCACAGTACAGAGGTCATGCAGTCTTGCCTGATCACCGTAGCTAAGCTCCCTCTCTCCCCTCAACTCTCATGTCCCTCGATACATGCCCATCTTCCCCATCATTGACTATTCGTGACATGTTCTATCTCTTCTGTATGCTCTAAATATCTCATTTGTCTCTATACACTCCTGGCTCCTAGTACATGACCCTGCTCAAGGCTGACATTTTACTCAGTTATCACCTTCCTCTCCGTTATGTTCCTCTTCAGGACAAAGCAAATTAAAGGGTCTAGTATTTTTCCTCCTCTTTCAATAACACAAGGAGTTAACAGTACTTTTTGATAGCATTAAGGTGAGACTTTGGATCCTGGGCTTGAGAATCCTGATTCTAAGTCATACTTCATTTTGATACACAGGATTTAATCAAAGAGTTAAATATCTGTTCTGTCCAGAATAGTCTAAAATATTAGACAATAAGATAAATTTTTAAGACCAAGGTACAAATCCTTGTCCTGCTACATACTAGCATATGTGACCTTGGGTGAGGCACTTAACCTCTCTGAGCTTCTGCTTTCTCACCCATTACATGGGGTTAATATATCCATCGTGCAGGGTTATGGTGACATGTGAACCCATTTTATACACAGTGTACATAAACTCAATGGCATTCATTATTATTATAACACTGAACTGAAAATATCTGGATTTTTTTACTGTATTCATCTTTTTAAACCAGATGTTTGGTATTATTGCATAGTGAGAGGTATAGTTAGCAGAAGGTAAGTAATATTTATGTCAATTATGACCCATATACAAAGATGAATTAACAAATGTCTCTGATCAGTCCCTAAATTATTTCCGGCAAATTCTCAGAAAGTATAACAATCTATATAACACAACTGTTCATCTTTCTGTGAAGTAAGAGGGAATTGGCTTATGCCAGTAGTTGTACAACTTCTAAAATTTGCCTTTGTTTCTTGTTTATTTTGGAAGATACATCTTTTTAGACTCTAAAACTCTATGTCTCAGAGATCCCAATTGAAACTTCCAATTAAGTCTGTACAGGAAATCTTTCTCTTTTCCAAATGTAATTATAGGGGAGATATTTCAGGACATATATACATATATTATATATTATGTGTGTGTGTGTGTGTGTGTGTGTGTGTGTGTGTGTGTGTGTGTGTGTGTGTATGATGTTATTTTAATAATTTTGTTAAGCCTTGAGGTATGGGATCAAATACTGCCCATTTCTTTCAGCGGGGGAGGGGGCATAGAGGGGGTGAGGAGCTTTGAAAATACAGGAAAGGCAGAATGGAATGACTTGTTCAGCATTCCCATTCTTTAATAAGGCATTGACCTTTGTCAGAGAAACACTTAACACACACACACACACACACACACACACACACACACACACACAAGGACTCCCATTTACCTTTTTTCAAATTTAAATTACAGTATCCGGTCATTCATCTTTGTCACAATCCACCACACAATTTTACACAAACATGTTAATAAACAAGCTCTCCTTTCAGCAGCAGCCAGGAAGGTTAAGGTTTAGATCCTGCGTGATAGAAACCCTTTTTGTAATTCTCCCCCAAACATCTGTTCAGTCGCTCATCATTAACATCTGTCACCCATTCCTGGGCTCAACCCAGACAAAGCTCTGTTTTCTAACAAACTCCATTTCAAATTGTTACCAAGTGATTCCTACTCAGACTAATCTTACATGAGAACTGAGAAGATGTCTTACTGGATCAAATTCGTCTTCACTAATATAGCATCTACCTTGAAGCCTTGGCAAAAGCCCAATGACTCAGGAAAAGGAAAATTCCTCATAACGTGCTAACACTTTCCTGCCTTGAATTGTTACATTGAAAACTTTGAATTTTTACCCTTCAGGGTTAGCAAAACATTACCCTATGCATCCTATACATATGCATATCTTGAACTTCAGCCCATCATTTGCCCTAGTCAAGCTCCAATAGCACTTGCTTTGCAAACTAACTGAAATAATAAGATATGAAATGTTTTCTAACACTTGGCCCAATTATTTGCATAAAATACACAAGAAATATTGACTCATTTGGAAAGGTAGCACAGTGGTTTAAAATATGCAGAGAGACCTGAATTAAGATCTTGAACTAAAAGTAAACCTACAATTTGATCCAGCAATTCCACTACTTGGTATCTACCCAGAGGAACAGAGGTCATTATACAAAAAAGACACCTGGACTCTTATGTTCATTGCAACAACATTTCACAACCACAACGATGTGAAATAAGCCTAAATGCCCATCAGCTGTTCAGTAGATAATGAAATATATATATAAAATCAAATACTATTCAGTCATGAAAAGGAATGAAATAATGTCTTTTGTGGCAACTTAGATGGAATTGGAGACCATCAAAGCAAAGTAATGCAGGAATGGAAAACCAAACGCTGCATGTTCTCACTTATAAATAAGAGCTAAACTAAGAATCTGCAAAAGCATAGAGAAAAGCATAAAGGACACTGAAGATTCAGAAGGGGAAAGTAGGGGTTTAAAAAAGTCACCTATGGATACAATGTGCACAGGTGGTGGTGGAGGGTACATTTAAAGCTCAGATCTCTTCACTACTATATAATTTATCCATGTAACCAAAATTAATTTACATCCCCTAAAGTCATTGTAAAAAAAAATTTTTTTTAAGGTCTTGGAAATGTCACCTCAAAGTCAGTAACCTTGTATACATTAGTTAATGACCCTGGGTTCTCATCTACTTAATGGAAAGATGAGTGCCTTATGGAATTAAAGAGTTAAAAGGGATATTGAATCCAATTCCTGAACAAAGCCCAAAACCCACAGGTCATAAGAGAGAAGATAGACAAGTGGGACCTTATTAAACTGACAAGCTTCTACAAAGCCAAAGAAACCATCAAGAGAGCAGGGAGACAGCCTACAGACTGGGGAAAAGTATTTGCCAACACCAGGTCTGACAAAGGCTTAACATCCTGGATCTACAAGGAACTGAAACGTACTGAAAAGAAGAAAACAAACAACTCCATTATAAAATGGGCAAAAGATATGAAC